>NW_019646547.1:0-739 GCF_002806865.2 Cucurbita pepo subsp. pepo
ATCTAACTATCTTGATAGTAGTATGGAATTGAATTTGAACGTATTTAAAAAAGTTTACTAACAAATGATGTACTTTTGATTTGTGTTGCATAAGAAAAACCCAAGAACATCGAGTAAAATGATCATCAACCGTGAGAAAAAATGCAAACCAAAATGGGTTGGAATTTTATGTGGTCCCCAAACATCACAATGTAACCGATTAAAGGCAAATTGATTTGTTATTGACTTCTTGGGAAAGACAACCTAGTTTGTTTTGCTAATGGGCAAATACTACAGTTATGAGAAAGAGTAGCATTATTAAATGGTTGCAAATGATCAATATCCTCGATTGTTGCATTAATTGATTTGTACTGCCCTTGTAGAATTATTTTTATGTTGACATCGATCTTCTATATGTCCCCTTCTATCATAAAATTTAGAGTAAAACCTAACGATTCGATACTCATCAATTGTATGGCCACTTTTATTGCAGTGTTCACATGATTTATCCTTGGCGAATTTTGAATATGTGGTTTTCTTCTACACTGCTCATGCAATCGAGAAATTCTTAGTAGGTTCAGAAGTTACCTAACACTGCATCTCTTCTTGTACAAGTAATGAATAGGCTTCCATCACATTAGGTAATGGAGTCATCATCAATATGTTAGATCAACATGTATTTGACGTTTATTACAAGTAAACTTGTCTTCATTGCGCTGATCAACATGTATTTGACGTTGATTACACGTAAATGGTGTGC
>NW_019646547.1:5527-10260 GCF_002806865.2 Cucurbita pepo subsp. pepo
CATGGGCTACCATAAAGTTTACCTGATTACTTAAAAATCAAATGCTAACTTAGAGTTCATCTTAATTCAGGGTAACAACCTAAAATCAGTGTATAACCTTAAGTATAACATAAAACTATAATACAACCAGGTCACGGTTCTTTAAGTTCTCAAAAGGGATTCATTCAAGCATATAATTCATGAGGTTATTTGATAAGGACATTCTAGTCATTTTCCTTATTTCACGAAAAATTCATAATAACATGTGTAATTTATGAAATCATAAAGTCATACATATTCCTTGAACATTCTATGTTTGTTAGGAGTCATCACAGGTACCTTTATTCTTTCAAATTTTTGGCTTATACTTCCCATGCNCATGCATTATAAAATCATAAAATTCATAATAACATGTGTAATTTATGAAATCATAAAATCATAAAGTCACGAAAAATTCTATGTTTGTTAGGAGCGATCACGGGTACCTTTATTCTTTCAAATTTTTGGCTTATACTTCCCATGCATTCTAAAAAATTAAGTCTCTTGTAACTTTGAGATATCTAGAAAATTAAGATTCTGGTAACTTTTTGATATCTTTGTAGTCTTGAAAACTTGTCAAGGTCAAGAGGAATTTTTGTCCTTTGTCCAATTTCCTTTGGTTAGTTTCTCAACCGATTTCAAACGGGTTTGAATTTTTTAGTAAATCTTTATATCCTTTTACATAGCTTATTATTAAACCCTTCAGTCATTTAGAGTATGTTTAGACCTTAAAATATTTTAAAGGCATTTGGGGGCATTTTGATAATTTATCACTTTAAATTTTGTTGTCTTTAAACATGGTCCAATGGTTCAAAAATTTTATAAGAATGTTTCATCCATTTTAAGGTCATTTGGGTCATAAGCTAAANGTAATTTATTATTTTAAATTTTGTTGTCTTTAAACATGGTCCAATGGTTCAAAAANATAATTTATCACTTTAAATTTTGTTGTCTTTAAACATGGTCCAATGGTTCAAAAATTTTATAAGAATGTTTCATCAATTTTAAGGTCATTTGGATCATATGCTAAAGGTAGTTTATCATTGAAAAATTGTAGTTAAGCTACTTGACAACCAAAATTCAAATACAATCTTAACCCAAATTCAAATATAATCTTAATATTTCAATTTATGATTATGGACAAAAAAGTTTGTTTATTAAGTTAATTTAACGCTAAATGATTTTCGAGCAAAATGTTGGGTTTAAGTCCTCAACTCATGGTTCTTTGTTTATTTCTTGAATATTCCTTTAAATCATACTTNTAACCAAAATTCAAATACAATCTTAACCAAAATTCAAATATAATCTTAATATTTCAATTTATGATTATGGACAAAAAAGTTTGTTTATTAAGTTAATTTAACGCTAAATGATTTTCNACATTAAATTTTAATCGACAAAAAAGTTTGTCTATTAAGTTAATTTAACCTTAAATGATTTTCGAGCAAAAATGTTGGGTTTAAGTCCTTAACTCATGGTTCTTTGTTTATTTCTTGAATATTCCTTTAAATCATACTTGAGTTAAAGTTTATATTTAATTTCAAAGATTCCTATGAGTATTTTTTAATAAAAGTCTATCATTGGCTATTTACCTCGACTTTGATTTGGGGACGTCCATTCTCAAGTTTCTAGTATTCGAATTACTCAAAATTTTCTAGTGTAGATCCATCTTTGAACTAGTTTCTAGAACCATCAATAATTTTTTGAGAACCTAATTTGATTAGATTTATTTGNTATCTAGAACTATCAATAATTTGTTGAGAACCTAATTTGATTAGATTTATTTGAGAAAAAAACTAAGAAGTATATGATTTTGGACTTGTGTGGCCGGTTCAACTGAACTAGCCATGCCATCTTCTTCTCTAAAATAGGGAAAGAAGCATGCATGTCATTGCGAGCTCCCTCTTTCTTGTGATCATTTACCTTTGATTTTTTTATGAATCTTAAAGTTCATGAATCAAGGAAAGGTTAGTGGTAATTTCATACTTGTGTCTGCACAGTAGTTCGAGATATAACCTTTAAAAGTTCACTAAAATAGTTTATCTTTGCCACAAACTCAAAAATGTGTTATTTGTGGGAATAATCCATATTATATTACTTCTTGATTTTTTTTATAAGATATCTTTCTTAATGTATGCCCAAAAGATGTAGAATTCATTTTGGAATTATGATTCTTCATGTACGCCCTAAATTTTACCATTCTTCCTCTTGACATTCAAGCCATTCTCGGCAGATTCTCGAGATTATAGAGTAGAATGATAGGAATTTCTTTAGCTCTCGATTTCTTCATGAAAAATCTTCCTCTCATTGCCATGAAGCTAAAAGAATAGTTTTTACCAATTGAGCTCGTGTGTAAGGACCGAATTTTGAATTATACCCAATCTTTCGTTAAGCTGATAGTCATTTCTATGATTACTTTCAATGCTGAGTTCTTCACTCTTCGTGGTCTTCATGAAACTTCTTCCTTGAGTGCCCAAAAATTGGTTCGGATTAGTTTGGAAGAGTGACATTGAGTGTAAGCTCCCATTGAATTTTCAAATGTCTTCCTTCATTTGGCCATGGAAACTCGAATTGAGTAATTATGTTTGGGTCATTTTCAACTCTCGAATTCTCATGAAAATTGTTAAGGAGTTCATTTAGAACCCGTTTGAAGCAAAATGGTTAATCATAACTCTTAAATTTAGAAGAAATTTGGAGAAGGGAAACTCAAACTAAAAGCTATTATCTCCCAAAACCTTATCCAAAACTTCATATTTATAATTAGAGTCTTGATCAACATTGAATCATCCACAAGTGACTTAACTTTAACTTTAAAATTTTTAAAGCGGCCAAAAATATCTTCTCCTACATACCAATATTGGATTTAATTTCTAGCCGTTGGATTTAAAGTAGTTCAAGTTTTCTTGAACATACTAAATTTACAGCTTAATCCAACCGTTGGACTTTGAGGTTTTATTGATTTTGTGTAGATTACTCATGGTAGCAACTTCGATTTTATGATAATGTCACTACAAATATCTTGAACTCTAGAGGTATTTTTAAGGTTAGTCATTTTTTAATATTTTATTATTAATTTTTAGAAAAATCAAATTTTTTTTTTTTTTCAAAAATCATTTACCCATTTTGGTTGAGCATTTTGAAATTTATTCTCGAAAATGAATTTAAATTTCAAGAAGTTTCTTATAAATAAGGAAAATGATGGTTTCTTTTTACCTTTCTAAACCTTATGCAATGGTATTAAAATCCTTATAAAACCTTACTACGACATTCAAATAACGCATTGAAATAACTTACTTAGTCTCGTTATACTCGCTTGGGTCTATTAATCTTTTCTTTGGAATCCTTTAAAACCCTAAGTTCCCTTAACCATACTTGTGATAGTATAGACTCCTCTTAACTTGTTCTATCAGTATTAGTCTATATTAACCATATAAATTGTTAAACATAGGTATAAATTGAAGGAAATATGTCGTAATTGCCATATTAGGAGTATTTATTGTAAGAGAAAAATGAGTTAGTCATGCAAGTAAGTAGCATATTGAACTCCTAAACAATTTTTAACATGTTACATGAATGCGAAGCATATCCATCATGTGACTAAGACCTTAATTATGATCAACGTATGTGTACCATATAATTTTAATTAGAATAATCGTGAAGCCCTACATAGAAAATGAGCATATTAGAAAATCATGATTAGAATGTATGTTGTAAGACCCTAGTTTATGCTTATGAACCTGCCAAAACATATTATTATGGATTCTTGTTTATATGTGTCATGTGTTCAACTCCTGTGATGATTAGGCATCGCGTACCCTTCTAAAGTCTTATCATCACCAAAATCATCACCAAAATAAAAGATAAATAAAATCAATAAAATTTAAATGGAAATAAAATTAACAAAAAAAATTAAAGAAAAAAGTTATAATAAGATCAGTGTCCTTCAAATTTATTAGAAGGAGCAAAATAGATTTGGGATATAATTGGAAAAAAAAATACAAAAGACTCAAACACAAAGATGAAATAATGCTCCAAAATGGCCTCTATGACCATACAGCTCTTGAACGTCATCCACCTCAACCCGCACTCTGAAATACTTGAAAAAGAAAGGGGTTGGGTATAGAAATATACTCATTAAGCAACCTACTTGTAAGCTCTCATCGCATCCTTAACCTAGTAGATATTAACAAAATTTTATCTAGGCTCTAGGAAGTTCGGGTCTCGTTTCTAGTGTTATTTGAGCATTTAGTGTTCTTTAAAGTTCTGAGTTCTACTTTAGCTTCTAACAGACACACTTTGCATATTTAGAGGGTGGTTCACCCCTCTCTGATGTCACAGGTCTTCTGGGGGACAAATCTAATCTCTGGGGTAAACTACTTTCTGTTCGACTTAGATAGCTTGCTCTGCCTAAGCAGTATGTAATTGGTGTCCTTGGTGAAGGTGTTACCTTATAAAACCCTCTCTATGGGGACAACATAGTGTGTGCTAGCTTGCTCTCATCATTATTAGAAGGTGGGCTAGCTAACCCTAACCATTGGACCATTTAGTCACCCAAGGTTGAGGGGGCAACCCCTCCCCTTTGCTTGCCAGCTACTAAGACTACTCGCAAAATCCTATGGCCACTCTCAAGAGGAATGTGTTAGGTAGGATAATAAAACTAAACTATTAGCTTTACAACCCTAAACGACCTAGGCCTGGCTCAATGGTACTAGTAC
>NW_019646547.1:16806-30210 GCF_002806865.2 Cucurbita pepo subsp. pepo
TATACTTCATTTAGTTATGATCTAGATTTAGTTCCTTTGCATTTAAAATATTGGTTACAAAACTTATGAACATCGTGTTTGATCTTCTGCCAAAAGAAATGTTTATGCAACATATTATAAGTTTTATTATCCTAAAATATCCTATTAAATAAAAATTTATGAAATACATCATAATCATCTACAGTTTTTTTGCTAGACAAGATGCATAAATATTTCTAAAGTCTAAGTTATCTCTATATAATTTTTTAACATGCTCAAATCCAAGAATTTTTGCGCTAACGGAAGTAAAGAGATTCTACCTTCTAGATAACGCATGAGCTACCATATTATTATTAACTTGCTTATATTTGATGACATACGAAAATATTTCAATAAACTCCACCCACTTTGCATACCCACGGTTCAATTTGCTTTGACCCTTTAGATATGGTAAGGTTTCATGATCAAAGTGGATCACAAATTCTCTGGATAATAAGTAGTGTTGCTACAACAATATATGAACTAAAGCAAACAATTCATTATCATAGGTAGGATAGTTCAATGCTGTCCTATTTAGTTTTTTACTAAAATACATTAAGGCTTTCCATCTTGAATTAAAACAGTACTTACGCCCAAACCACTTGCATCACATCCAATTTCGAAAATATTAAAGTTAGGCAAAACAAGTTAGAATGCACTGCTTACTTTCTTCCTTATCAAATTGAATGCATTCTCTTGCATTTTTCCCCATTTGACAACAACATTCTTTATCACTAAATCATTATGGTAGGTACTATTGGTGTTAGCAAATCTGTAGTGACTTTAATATTCTATTTATCTACTTCTAAAGTCCTTCCTAAGAAAGACCTTTTTGCCATTTTCACCTACTTTGGGTAGAATTGCACATTGCATAATTTTTCTTAAAATCCTTCATCCCTTGATGTTGTTGGTCATTTTTCCCTTCTCGACCCTCTTGAAATTTCTTTAGATAAGGAATTAAAAATCAAGAAAGATCCTTCGTAATTCAAAAGAAAGACCTTTTTGCCATTTTCACCTACTTTTTCCTTTCAAATCTTTGTCTAAAGGCATTAAATTCTTCTAGTTACTTCTAACCGTGTAGAAATGACTTGCTTAAGACTCTTGTCCTTGCTTTACCCTCTTAATTTCTTTCTATGAATCCTTGGGATCTTACACGCACGACTTGTTCTTATTGGAGCTAATTTCCTTTATTTTTTGGGGGTGTTACATCATATCTCATCACTTGGCTCCCCAAGTCGTATTTATCAATCACAGTTTTATACATGATCCTAAAATGAATTGGTTAACTCTTTACTAGTCTCTATGTCATACATCTACGTATCATGAATATGTGAGGTCTACTCTTTCTTATAACATTTTCCATACTACACCAAACATAATTATTTGATTCATAAGCATCATAAACAAAACCTTAAACCAAACGACCACCAAGAGATCTAGATCAGCTAGTTATTCGAAGTGACTTTAATAGTTTTTCCTAATAGATTCTCAACCTCAGTCTTATACTCTCTGAACTTTTCAAGAGCTCCAGACTTGTGATTCATTAGGTAAAGATAGACATACCTTGAATAATCATCAACAAAATTGATGAAATATTCATACCCTCCTCGTGTTTTGACATTCATTAGACCACAGAGATCTGTATGCACGAGTTTTAAGGTTTCTTTGGCTCTATAAATTTTTTCTAAAAAAGTCGTTTAGTCATTTTACCCTCAAGACACTCACATGGAGATAAAGAGTTGTCTTCTAACTCATTTAGAAGTCCTCTTTTAACCAATCTCCCAATTCTATTGAGATTAATGTGGCCTAGTCTTAAGTGCCAAAGATAGATATTAGGAGAAATCTTTTGTCGTTTATTTTGAGTTTCAGCTGTTTTAAACATCTCAGTATTTAAAATAGCTTTTGTTTCGCTCGGTTTTAACATATATAAGTTGTTTTCTAGTTTTTCGGAACAAATATGAATACCTCTTTTGAAAATGAACACTTCATTGATTTCAAAAGATACTTTATACAATTGTTCTAATAAACAAGAGATAGATATTAGATTTCTTTTCATTCCAGGAACAAAAAGTACATTATCTAATATAATGAATCTATCTCCGAAAAAACAACTTTAAATTTCCTACTGATCTTGCTAAGACAACTTCTCCTGCTCCAACCCTGAGTGTTATCTCGCCTTCCGCAAGCATTCTCTAGGAACTAGTTTCCTGAAAAAAAGAACAAATATGATTAGTGGCCCTTGAATCCAGTATCCAAGTGCTCATCTATTAGATGTTTATGAGGTTAAACAGAATAAATAAATGGTCTACGATTTCTGGTGATCATACTCTACTATACATATTTTACAACTAGTAAATCATATTTACCTTGTTGTGCCTTTTTGGCTTTCTTCTTTGCAAGGTATTTTGGGTAGTGACTTTTCCCGTGCCCGTTTCCATGCCTTGCTTACGTATCGTTGGGAAGTGCATTAACATAAATACAACAGTAAGAAGTGTGCAAACTATAAAAACGAGTCGAGGTAGATTGTCCCACAATAGCACTTCCTCGTGCGATGGAAACATTTTTCATTATCTGCATTTTGAACCTTGCATTTGCGGTCAGTAGGAATCTTATCCTTCCCCTTGCTCTTTTTGTCATATGCATCCCAAACTGTTCGATTTGCATTTGAACTGAGGTTTAGGGGACATTCTTCAATTAAAACAAACCTCAAATCATCATTTGCAAGTATTGTGTTTAGATTTGATTTCCTTGTTGCATAATTGTCGTCGTTTAATTTCTCATAAGCAAGTAATTTTACTATTGAACTTGAGATGCTTAGATTTAACACAAATTCTATTAGTGAATTGACTTAATCCTTTTTAATCCAATCAAGTTTAGAAAATGTAATAATGAACCCAAAAATTATTAATTTGCAATGATATTTTAGTGAGTTAGAGCAACTACTACCGAGGGGCAGTCAATCACTCCTTCACTAAACCAAGACATTCTTGATTAAACACTAATCCCATAATAACTCTTATTCCTATAGTGTTTTAGTTATTGCCACTTTGGTCAAGAATATACTAACTCTTAGTAATTATTCTTAAGTGTGACCCGCCATTTTCAGACCTCAAAGATCGGCCCCAACAATGCTATCAAATGAATAAGCCAAAGTTGGGAATGGACCTAAGAAATTCTATCCGTTTCTGGAGTTTGCGTTGTTTCGACTCCCATGTTACAACCCTTCAAATGGGTAGTTGCTCTAGGGCAACATGTAGGTGGAATATGGGAATCTCACGGTGCAACCTAGTGGTGGAAACCATAGGACGTGTTGATATACTTCCTTCTCCCACTTACTATAAATACTTTCTCTGTTCACCTTGTTATTGACTCATGCAAATACCTTCCGAATGGAGGCCGCTCCCAGGGCTACACGAGGCCGAGCATGAATCTCACGGTGTGAATTTTTCAGAGAGTGTAAAAAGAAAACGATATATCTCATACACCTTTTTCCTCCCACTAAGTATTTTAGATGGTTGGGTATACTCATTACTTAGGTATATTCCGGCTAGTTAAATATAACCTAAGTCTACATGATTTTTCCATGTATAACATTTATACTGGATTTTTACCTACGATGTCGAGGTGATTTTTTCTTTTCTTTTTTGTTTTAAAAAAAAATAATCCTTACATCATTCACGCATGCTCATAAAACTAGGCTAACTAAGCTCAAGTATTGGCCCGATCTTCAGGTAGTAGGTGTTCCGTAAACCGTCAACTTAAGTATCTCCAACCTTAGACGAAATCATGCCAGGTGAGCTTTCTTGTAACCACAGTTTTACAAGATATCGACCTATTTTAACTATTAAAATTGATTGTGCTTGGTTCTTAACCCTAAGTGAGCATCTATTTATCTTTGTTATAGATTTTAACGTCTATCTCGTTTTATGAGGTCGAAAATAACCTATAACATGCATCTAACATGCTTTATATAACAATTAAATAATCATTCATTCCATGCAATAATATAACAATTTATATCTATCACTCATGGAACCCTATAACATGCATACTATACATTATAACACTTATAACATACTTGTAATGCATGAAACATGCTTAGCCTATGGAGGGATTTCAAACATATATGGCATACTTTATGCATATACATTTTCTATTTAATTAATACATACATTCACAATGCATAATTAATTAAATCCATTAAAGTGGATTGGTTTTGGCATTTTAAAAAAAGCAATTAACTAAATTATTACATTAATAATTAAAAAGAACTTGAACCGCTTCCGAGGATCACGAAATGGTCGAACCAACCCTTAAAAATGTTGAACCGGACCCCACCCAGTAGAAAAAGACCCAAATCGCCTCTTCCATCTTCTTCTTTGGTTAGCTTGTTTTTGTTTCCATTATCGATCAATTACAACCTAAAATGGACTCTAATGACTCAGTAAAAATTACAAACCTTTCTTCCCTCATTAAAACACATGCACATTATGCCAATTACAATAATGGTATCAAAAGCAAGCATAAAAAAAATGCCAAAACCATAAACATCCACTTTAGCAACCACAAAATTTCATTCATGGAATGGTACCCACCATGCTAAAATTAATGTAAATAAAGTGCCTAAAAATTGCTCGGATACCAATTGATGGTGTCAGTATAACACATGGGGAAGCAATGTGTAACGAGGAAAAGAAAGAGAAAAAGAAAAAGAAAATAATAATTAAAAAAAAAAATTATGGACTCTCTCTCCACCTTCCCCAAATATATTCAAAATGATCTAAAAAACAAAACAGAAACAAAAAAATATAGGGGAAAGAAAGATAGGAGAAAGAAACAAAGAAAGAGAAAAATTGAAGATGGCCTTCCCTTCAATAGATTTGATAGGAAGGAAAAGAGATAGAAAAGTTATCAGTAAGTTACCTCCCCTTTTCTTTTATCTTTTGCAAACATATAAAAGTTATCTTAAATCTCTTCTTCAATTATTTAGATTTTTGGATATCTTATCCAAAATCAAAATTGATTGAAAATAGTTTTGTCAATTACCTCTAATATCATTTTTAGGAAAGAGAAAAAAATCAATAATTGATTGATGCATAGTCATTTTTACGGAAGGAAGATTAGAATAGATTGAAAATGACTTTTTTGATTGGATAGTCATTCACGAAAGAGAATAAAAATTGAAAATAGCTTATAGTCATTTTTAGGAAAGAGAAAACAAAGAATAGATTGAAAATAACATCTGTTAACAGGATAGTCAAAAGTAGAGAAAACAAAATTGATTGAAAATTGTTTTATAATTGCATAGACATTTGTAGGAAAGAAAAAAATATAGAGAGGGGAGAAACAAAGTGAAAAAAATATAGAGAGGAGAGAAAAAATTTGTACAAGATAGAGAAGAAAAATGGAAGAGGTGAGAAATTATTATTATTTATACATAGAGAATATAATATTATAACAAACCATAGACAAACCATAGTTGGAATGAATGATTCAAGCCACATGAAATAATATTGAAATATTTTCAATTTAAGTTTTACCACCCAACAAAAATTTAGAAAGAATGAAAACATAGAATTCGATTTTTACTGAGACCGTTTTAGAGCCGTATTTTACATTATTAGTTGGATTGTTAATTAAAATGTAAAATACTAATGAAAGATGACGAGCGGTGCGATATGAAGCGAACTCTAGCAACCTTTGGAGTAGCTCCCGAGGAACGAGAGCTTACATTAATTAAATTAGGGAATACTTCGACTAAGGCCAACCAGGTAAGTGGCCTTACTATAGGATAGGCTAAAGATTGTTTGAATTATGATGATATATGAGTATGACGTTGTGTTGTGATGTATGTTAAATGTACGTTATTTATGTTTCGATGCACAACGTACATGTTATTTTTTATGCACTTAATGGCTTTTATGATGAGTATGATGTATGCATGACGATGTTATGAACATGATAATGTTTTCCATGTTGAACATGTCTTATGATGTTGCTTGCCATATTGCATCATGTCGTTAGATCGACATAGGACACAACCCTAAGAGTATGAAAATGATATTAATGTAAATATCCACGAGCACGTGTTACATAGTGTAACCAAGAGATGAGACTAGAGGGTTGTGTCAGAAGAGATGTATAATTGGACTTAGAGAGACCTCGTGCATATTGTATGTTCATAAGCATAGGGCTACTTCCCCTAGAGATGATGAGTGCGAATGTGCACCGTATGATGAGCGCAAATGCGCACAGGTGCGAATGCACACATATGGTGTTCATGAGGCGCATGACACTATGGGGTTCCGCTAACCTCCAAACATCGCTACAGATTAGCTTGACCAGAGGGTCCAGGTGGTGTGCGAGCGCCTTGAGGATTCACACTCCAACGTGTGAGTCGTGTGTAGAGAAGTACTACACATCAAATTTGTCCGATACTGGAGGCCACCCTTAAGATGATTAGAGATAGGTCCCTAATTCATGATTGCATGTGTTTGCATTAGCATGGCCCCTATAGTGGAGTTACTTACTGAGTATTTTAGAAATACTCAGGCCGTGTGCCATATTGTTTTTCAGGTAAAGGCAAGGCTCCCATGTACGGTTGGCGGTGGCATCATGATCAGAGACTGTGGCGTGTGCATAGGATAGTTGCATATTTAAGATTTCTAGACTTTGTTAGGATAGGGTGCTTACATTTCATTTATTTAAATTATTTAATTTGTAATTGTTTTTATTTTATTTTGAACTCCAGTATGATGTTTGAAACACGTAAGTCCGACGGTGTTTTCTAATGTTTTAACGTATTATGAAAGTTAAAATTTTTCCTCTAATGTTTGTCACGTTCAGAATATTTTATTATTATTTTTCTCAAAACAACCATAATTTTTCTTAAAATCCTTCATCCCTTAGTGTTGCTAGTCATTTTTCCCTTCTCGTCCATCTTGAAATTCCTTCTAGATAAGGAATTAAAAATCGAGAAAGATTCTTGGTAATTGAAAAAATGACCTTTTTACCCCTTTCACCTACTTTTTCCTTTCCAATCTTTGTCAAAAGGCCTTAAATTCTTATAATTACTTCTAACGGTGTAGAAATGACTTGCTTAAGACTCTTGTCCTTGCTTGAACCAATTAATTTCTTTCTTTCCTTGAATCCTTTGGATCTTACATGGGCGGCTTGTTCTTATTGGAGCTAATTTCCTTTATTTTTGGGGGTGTTACATCATATCTCATCACTTGGCTGCCAAGTCGTATTTATCAATCCAGTTTTATACATGATTCTAAGATGAATTGGTTAACTCTTTACTAGTGTCTATGTCGTACATCTACATATCATGAATACATGATCCTAAGATGAATTGGTCCTCTCTTTCTTATAACATTTTTCATACTACACCAAACATAATTATTTGATTCATAAGCATCATAAACAAAACCTTAAACCAAACGACCACCAAGAGATCTAGATGAGTTAAATAAGGTTCATTTGAAATAGTTCTTGTTTTTTTGTTTATTAAATGATGGAACAATTTGATAACTACTTGAAAACCCCATTTATTGTTCTTTTTAATCCAAAATGATTATAAATTTTGGAAACTCTTGGTTTTCAATTTGTTTTAAAAAATAATGAACCTTTAAATTGTTCTTTTACTATCTATGATCCAGTTGCGAAATGCCTTATTACGGTAAGTCTGTATTTCCCTCCTCTAAATGTCATTTCTCAATGAAAATGTATATATTATTACCTCATCATTTATGACATAATGTAAAGTCTCTTTTATATCATATATTTGTATTATCATTTCCTTACATAAACCCAAAATTTTCTATTAATTTCTCTCAAAGTTGGGAAATTAAATAAATAGGACTACTACACCGTGGCTGTCTTCTAATAACAATTGATTGTGAACTTGATTCGATGGCCCATACTGTACATTGTGTTAGCATTTTCGAATATTGTCTCAGTCGTACATTTTCAACCATACAACGTCACGATTTTGACACAATCATGAAAAACTTTTTTTTTTACCTGACTTTATGGCTTCATTAGACTTTAGACAAGGTTGTCACTAACCGAACATGACTTATATAGAAACTAAACTTTGTTCAATCATACATGTAACAACTCTAACCGACTTGCCTCTGCCAAGCCTAAGGCTCTACCTTACATTTACTCTACGTCAAAATCCTTCTAATGCAATGTTGCATCTCATAGAGTTGTTTTGATTATCAATCATGACCAAAATAAGTTAACACATTTTCATATTATAATTTATGTCGATAGGTAATTAATATCATTTATATTTCACTCGTACTAATCATATCAAGCTTTAAAAGAAAAACAAATTCCACATAAACAACATATCAAAAACATTTATTCATTTCAATATTAAAATCAAACTTTCAAATTTATGGATATATGGATTTTTTACTTGACCAATTGTAGCAAATATCATAATTATCGGTTTTATAGTTGAACATACAGACATTTTCCTCACTCATATGCCACGAACATAGACTACTTTCACAATTATCTCTATCTCTTTTATCTATGTAGAGATCGAAGTAATGAAACGAGCTAGGCCATTGGAAGGAACAATAAAACAATGTCGTGCCCCATAAGTTTGGACGAAAACTGAAGTCGTAACTGGCCCAAGATGTCAGCTTGTGGACTCCCAAGTCATCATCGCCAAATTTGCAGTGAACAATGAGCTGATTTTTAGATTTTAGAGCATTTATTATCTTGACCATAATATTTGGGTTTTGGATGAATGATCCTTCTATGGTTGTGAATTGGTTAGCAAAGAACAATGAAATTAAGAGAGAAAGTACTAGTGTTGAAAATAAACTCATATGGTTGAAATGGAAGAGGAAAAGAGATAGGTATGAACACATTTGTGCTTGATTTGTTTCACTTTTTATGTTGAAAAAGAGTGTAATGGAAGATAACAGTAATAACCCAAAAATAAATAAATAAATAAGCGAACCCATTTGTTTGTATTTTTAATTCTTACTTTCTTTTTTTTTCTTTTTGTAACATATGGTTTTGTGAGAAGGAGTTTGTTGAGCGTTTTAGGGCAGTAGTTGTGTGAGAGTTTCTCGGAGGGAAGAGATTAGTTATTATTAATTAATTCTTGTTTTCTTATTGTTTTTACTTTTGTTAAATTGTTTATAATAAAAATAGAATCGTGATTCATAACATGTTATTTTTTAAATCGAACAATATATGCTTGAAACTCATTCTCAGTTATTGCTCTCTACAATTTTGAATTAAAAATGTAAAAATATAATATGGAAATTAATTTTATATTATGGTTGTTTGGGTCCTTCACCTAGTCTAATTTTCATAGTGTCTCATGATCTAGCCCAACGGACCTTTTATCTTGTCATCATATGTAAGGATCGGGCTGATTCGATACTCCAAAAAGACAGGTAAACTTTCATGAAATAAAACAAACAGTATTTAAAACATAACATTACTTAAAACAAAATAGTGGTCATACATGAGTAAAATTCAAACACAACACAATAGTTAAAACACAAAATAAGGAACGAACACAAAACATTTCAAAACAAATGGGTTGAAGATGACGGGTGAGGCTTGTCTATGACACTTGCTCCAGAGTCGGCTCCCAACCTCAACTAACTCCTTAGTACTTGGAAAAAAAAAAAAAAAAAAAAAAAAATAAGGAAGGAGTAAAAGACTCGGCAAGTAGCCTACTTGTAGGCTCTTAATCATGTCCTTCATATGCTAGGATACCACACTCTTTCTTTTTTTTGTTCTTGTTTTTGTTGTAAGTACTTAGGCCCCTTAGTTCTGTTTCTAACTTAGAGTCCGTTAAAAATGAGAAATAGAATTGGGATCGAAAGTGCTTCATTAATATTCAGAATGTTTAAATAGGATACAAGCTAATTAAATCTTGAGAATAAAATAAAATATACTATTAATCAAATCCTAAAGAAAAAAATATTAACGGATTACTAATATCTAAGATATATTCCACCACTAATTATTATAATATATTATCTAAATATTATATCTTAATATTCCCCCTCAAGTTGGAAAATGTATGTCAATCATACCCAACTTGTCTTTCAATAAAATCAAATTGATGTCTTCCCAAAGTTATTTTAGTCGAAACATAACATGGTTTGATGATTCCAGCTTGTAATTTTTCTCGAACTATATGACAATCTGTTTCGTATGTTCGTGAAAAATTGGATTGGTTGCTATGTGTAATGCTGCTTGATTATCACAATACAATAATGCTGGTTCTGATAGTGAAACTTTCAAGTCTTGAAGAATGTATCTTAATCAAGTTAACTCTAAACAAGTATTTTCCATAGCTCGATACTCGTCTTCTTTTAATGATCTGGACACATTGGTTTGTTTTTTTAAACTTCCTAGGAATAATTGAATTTTCAAGGAAAATGCAGAACCCAAAAATAGACTGTTTGGAAGTTCGATAACCACCCCAGTATGAATCGCAATATGCTTGTAATCTTAAGATGTTTTCAGATGGTAGTAGAAGTCCTTGACCAGAAGTACCTTTGATGTATTTCAGAACTCGAAGAGCTGCCTCCCAATGGGGTTTTCTTAGTTCATGCATAAATTGAGTAAGCATACGAACTGAATACACTATGTCAGGCCTAGTAACGGATAAATATATTAATCTGTCAATCAACCGTTTGTATTTACTTGGATCATTCAACTTCTCTCCTTCTGTTAAAGAAAGTTTCAGATTTTGCACCATAGGAAATTTTTCTGGACGTGCTTCTATAAGACCTGCGTCTTGAAGAATGTCTAGAGTATACTTTCTTTGAGACATAAAAATTTCTTTTCTAGACCTAGAAAATTCAATGCCTAGGAAATATTTCAAATTTCCTAAATCTTTGATAAGGAATTTTTCGAGTAAACTAGTCTTGAAATGTTGAATTTCTTTGAGATCATTGTCTACCAACAGATTATCATCAACAAGTTTCGCTGCAGGAGAAAATGTCTCTTTGTAATAAACACCCTCAACATGAGTGTATCCCTTTGCTACCAGTCGAGCTTTATAACGTTCAACAAAACCATCATAGTTGTGTTTAATCTTGTACACCTAACGACAACCAACAGCTTTATGGCCAGGTCGTAGAGGAACGAGATACAAAGTATGATTACGTTCCAAAGCTGAAATTTCATCATTCATAGCCTGTTGTCGTAATGGGTCACCAACTGCCTCATCATAGGTTTTAGGTTCTGTCTGGGCTGTAATAAGAGCTAGAAAAGTACGTTGAGTAGGAGAAAAACGAGAGAAAGAAAGGTAATGATGAAGGGGATAGCTGGTGCCAGTGTTGGGACTTGAGCTAGAGGTTAAATGATTGACTCTAGAAGACATCTCATAATCATTATAACAAGCTGAAAGCTGTTTGGTACGAGTACAACGTTAGAGTGGAACTGATGTATCAGGTGGGATAAGATTAGAACTATTGGGTGAATCTGGAGAGGGAATAGAAGACAGAGTAGACGACGAAGTAGTAGGTGAAGGAATAGAAGGTGAGGGAGGAATAGAATGGATGTTTGAGTAGAATGAATCATGAAGTGGTAAAATGGGAGTTGAATGAGCTAATGTCAATGTTTGTGAAGCTGATGAAAAAGGAAAATCATCTTCACAAAATTTAACATCACGACTGATAAATTTTTTTTAATTTTATTTTGCATGTCATTCAACTTGTAATTTTTGTGACCACAAGGATATCCTACAAAAACACAAAGAATTGCCCAAGGTTCAAATTTTTGCTTAGGCTGTCCTACATTTCAATAACACTTGCAACCAAAAACTTTAAGATGGTGAAATGTAGGTGGTTGTTTGTAGAGTGCTTCAAAGGGTGTCTTGTTAGATAACAATGGTGATGGTGTTCTATTTATAAGATAAACAGCAGTTAATGCACTCTCCCCAAAAATTAAGTGGAGCTTGTGACTGAAAGAGAGGAGACCTAGCTACATTTAGCATATGACGATTCTTGCGTTCTACGACTCCATTTTGTTGTGGAATATAGCCACAAGGGTGCTGGAATTCAATGTCACAAGAAATAAAAAAATGGTTGCAAAGATAGGAACTCAGTCCCATTGTCTAATTTAACTATCTTGACAGTAGTATGAAATTGAGTTTGAACGAATTTAACAAATTTCATTAACAAATGATGTACTTCTAATTTATGTTGCATACGAAAAACGCAAGTACATGGAGTAAAATCATCAACAATAGTGAGAAAAAAATGCAAACCAGAATGAGTTGTTATTTTATGTGGTCCCAAACATCACAATGTAACAGATCAAAGGCAGAATCGGTTGTTATTGAGCTTCTTAGGAAAGACAACCTAGTTTGTTTTGTTAATGGGCAAATACTACAGTTACGAGAAAAAATAGCATTATTAAGATGCAATTGCTCTGCTAGAAATTTAAAACGAGAAAAAGAAGGATGACATAGGCGTAAATGCCACAAATAAGATGACTGAGATACTTGGTGAGCTGAAGATTTGATTGGAGATGGAGAAATATGATAGAGACCTCTGAATTGTTTACCCGAGCCAATCATCCTCCCCGTAGCCAAGTCCTGCATAACACAAGAATCAGGATAGAAGGTGACATAACATTTCAAGTCATTGGTAAGTTTGCTGATGAACATTGGGTTTAAATTGAATGAAGGCACACATAAAACATTGTTTAATTTAAGGTGAGTATTAAAGGAAACATTGTCAGTATGTGACACATGTGCTGTCCCTCAATTAGGCAAATTTATTATAGATATGGTGGCAGCCTTTGGTTCAATCATAACAGAAGCTTTGGATACTATATGATCCGTAGCTCCACTATCTGGAATCCATGGATTGGAATTTGTAGAGTTAATAGATAATGCAGATACTGGAAACAAACATGTAGCATTGATGTTATTATCAGGATTACCAAAAGGACGATGATTGAGTGCAGATAAGCGATGATTGAGTGCAGATAAGGCTTGTACTAATTGTTGTAATTGCTCAGACGAAAAATTTGGAATGGAATTAGGTGACTGTTCTTCTGTATTCAACTGAGAAAACAGCCATATTTGCAGATGATCGATGTCCATGATTGTTGCGTTGATTGACTTGTACTGCCCTTCCAGAATTATTTTTCTGTCGACATTGATCTTCTGTATGTCCCCTTCTATTACAAAATTTTTAGTGAGACTTAAAGATTTGACACTCATCAATTGTATGACCACTTTTATTGCAGTGTTCACATGATTCGTCTTTGACAAATTTTGAATATGTGGTTTTCTTCCGCACTGCTGATGCATTCGAGAAATTCTCAATAGGTTCAAAAGTTATCTGACGCTGCATCTCTTCATGTACAAGTAATGAATAG
>NW_019646547.1:33058-39034 GCF_002806865.2 Cucurbita pepo subsp. pepo
ATACCTCTTTTGAAAATGAACACTTCATTGATTTCAAAAGATACTTTATACAATTGTTCTAATAAACAAGAGATAGATATTAGATTTCTTTTCATTCCAGGAACAAAAAGTACATTATCTATCTAGGAACAAAAAGTACATTATCTAATATAATGAATCTATCTCAGAAAAACACAACTTTAAATTTCCTACTGATCTTGCTGAGACAACTTCTCCTGCTCCAACCCTGAGTGTTATCTCGCCTTCCGCAAGTATTCTCTAGGAACTAGTTTCCTGAAAAAAAGAACAAATATGATTAGTGGCCCTTGAATCCAGTATCCAAGTGCTTATGTATTAGATGTTTATGAGGTTAAACAGAATAAATAAATGGTCTACGATTTTTGGTGATCATACTCTACTATACATATTTTACAACTAGTAAATCATATTTACCTTGTTGTGCCTTTTCGGCTTTCTTCTTTGGAAGGTATTTTGGGCAGTGACTTTTTCCGTGCCCGTTTCCATGCCTTGCTTACGTATCGTTGGGAAGTGCAGTAACATAAATACAACAGTAAGAAGTGTGCAAACTATAAAAACGAGTCGAGGTAGATTGTCCCACAATAGCACTTCCGCGTGCGATGGAAACATTTTTCATTATCTGCATTTTGAACCTTGCATTTGCGGTCAGTAGGAATCTTATCCTTCCCCTTGCCCTTTTTGTCATATGCATCCCAAACTGTTCGATTTGCATTTGAACTGAGGTTTAGGGGACATTCTTCAATTAAAACAAACCTCAAATCATCATTTGCAAGTATTGTGTTTAGATTTGATTTCCTTGTTGCATAATTGTCGTCGTTTAATTTCTCAGAAGCAAGTAATTTTACTATTGAACTTGAGATGCTTAGATTTAACACAAATTCTATTAGTGAATTGACTTAATCCTTTTTAATCCAATCAAGTTTAGAAAATGTAATAATGAACCCAAAAATTATTAATTTGCAATGATACTTTAGTGAGTTAGAGCAACTACTACCGAGGGGCAGTCAATCACTCCTTCACTAAACCAAGACATTCTTGATTAAACACTAATCCCATAATAACTCTTATTCCTATAGTGTTTTAGTTATTGCCACTTTGGTCAAGAATATACTAACTCTTAGTAATTATTCTTAAGTGTGACCCGCCATTTTCAGACCTCAAAGATCGGCCCCAACAATGCTATCAAATGAATAAGCCAAAGTTGGGAATGGACCTAAGAAATTCTATCCGTTTCTGGAGTTTGCGTTGTTTCGACTCCCATGTTACAACCCTTCAAATGGGTAGTTGCTCTAGGGCAACATGTAGGTGGAATATGGGAATCTCACGGTGCAACCTAGTGGTGGAAACCATAGGACGTGTTGATATACTTCCTTCTCCCACTTACTATAAATACTTTCTCTATTCACCTTGTTATTGACTCATGCAAATACCTTCCGAATGGAGGCCGCTCCCAGGGCTACACGAGGCCGAGCATGAATCTCACGGTGTGAATTTTTCAGAGAGTGTAAAAAGAAAACGATATATCTCATACACCTTTTTCCTCCCACTAAGTATTTTAGATGGTTGGGTATACTCATTACTTAGGTATATTCCGGCTAGTTAAATATAACCTAAGTCTACATGATTTTTCCATGTATAACATTTATACTGGATTTTTACCTACGATGTCGAGGTGATTTTTTCTTTTCTTTTTTGTTTTAAAAAAAAATAATCCTTACATCATTCACGCATGCTCATAAAACTAGGCTAACTAAGCTCAAGTATTGGCCCGATCTTCAGGTAGTAGGTGTTCCGTAAACCGTCAACTTAAGTATCTCCAACCTTAGACAAAATCATGCCAGGTGAGCTTTCTTGTAACCACAGTTTTACAAGATATCGACCTATTTTAACTATTAAAATTGATTGTGCTTGGTTCTTAACCCTAAGTGAGCATCTATTTATCTTTGTTATAGATTTTAACGTCTATCTCGTTTTATGAGGTCGAAAATAACCTATAACATGCATCTAACATGCTTTATATAACAATTAAATAATCATCCATTCCATGCAATAATATAACAATTTATATCTATCACTCATGGAACTCTATAACATGCATACTATACATTATAACACTTATAACATACTAGTAATGCATGAAACATGCTTAGCCTATGGAGGGATTTTAAACCTATATGGCATACTTTATGCATATACATTTTCTATTTAATTAATACATACATTCACAATGCATAATTAATTAAATCCATTAAAGTGGATTGGTTTTGGCATTTTAAAAAAAGCAATTAACTAAATTATTACATTAATAATTAAAAAGAACTTGAACCACTCCCGAGGATCATGAAATGGTCGAACCAACCCTTAAAAATGTTGAACTAGACCCCACCCAGTAGAAAAAGACCCAAACCGCCTCTTCCATTTTCTTCTTTGGTTAGCTTGTTTTTGTTTCCATTATCGATCAATTACAACCTAAAATGGACTCTAATGACTCAGTAAAAATTACAAACCTTTCTTCACTCATTAAAACACATGCACATTATGCCAATTACAATAATGGTATCAAAAGCAAGCATAAAAAAAATGCCAAAACCATAAACATCCACTTTAGCAACCACAAAATTTCATTCATGGAATGGTACCCACCATGCTAAAATTAATGTAAATAAAGTGCCTAACACTTGCTCGGATACCAATTGATGGTGTCAGTATAACACATGGGGAAGCAATGTGTAACAAGGAAAAGAAAGAGAAAAATAAAAAGAAAATAATAATTAAAAAAAAAAATTATGGACTCTCTCTCCACCTTCCCCAAATATATTCAAAATGATCTAAAAAAACAAAATAGAAACAAAGAAAATATGGCATATTTTGGGAAGGAAAAAGATAGGAGAAAGAAACAAAGAAAGAGAAAAATTGAAGATGGCCTTCCCTTCAATAGATTTGATAGGAAGGAAAAGAGATAAAAAAGTTACCTCCCATTTTCTTTTATCTTTTGCAAACATATAAAAGTTATCTTAAATCTCTTCTTCAATTATTTAGATTTTTGGATATCTTATCCAAAATCAAAATTGATTGAAAATAGCTTTGTCAATTACCTCTAATATCATTTTTAGGAAAGAGAAGAAAATCATAATTGATTGATGCATAGTCATTTTTACTGAAGAAAGATTAGAAAATAGCTTATAGTCATTTTTAGGAAAGAGAAAACAACTAATAGATTGAAAATAACATCGGTTAACTGGATAGTCAAAAGTAGTAGAGAAAACAAAATTGATTGAAAATTGTTTTATAATTGCATAGTCATTTGTAGGAAAGAAAAAAATATAGAGAGGAGAGAAACAAAGTGAAAAAAAATATAGAGAGGAGAGAAAAAATTTGTACAAGATAGAGAAGAAAAATGGAAGAGGTGAGAAATTATTATTATTTGTACATATAGAATATAATATTATAACAAACCATAGTTGGATTGAATGATTCAAGCCACATGAAATAATATTGAAATATTTTCAATTTAAGTTTTACTACCCAACCAAAATTTAGAAACAATGAAAACATAGAATTCGATTTTTACTGAAACCGTTTTAGAGCCGTATTTCACATTATTAGTTGGACTGTTAATTAAAATGTGAAATACTAACGAAACATGACGAGCGGTGCGATATGAAGGGAACTCTAGCAACCTTTGGAGTAGCTCCCGAGGAACGGGAGCTTACATTAATTAAATTAGGGAATACTTCGACTAAGGCCAACCAGGTAAGTGGCCTTACTATAGGATAGGCTAAAGATTGTTTGAATTATGATGATATATGAGTATGACGTTGTGTTGTGATGTATGTTAAATGTACGTTATTTATGTTTTGATGCACAACGTACATGTTATTTTTGATGCACTTAATGGCTTTTATGATGAGTATGATGTATGCATGACGATGTTATGAACATGATGATGTTTTCCATGTTGAACATGTCTTATGATGTTGCTTGCCATATTGCATCATGTCGTTAGATCGACATAGGACACAACCCTAAGAGTATGAAAATGATATTAATGTAAATATCCACGAGCACGTGTTACATAGTGTAACCAAGAGATGAGACTAGAGAGTTGTGTCAGAAGAGATGTATAATTGGACATAGAGAGATCTCGTGCATATTGTATGTTCATAAGCATAGGGCTACTTCCCCTAGAGATGATGAGTGCGAATGTGCATCGTATGATGAGCGCAAATGCGCACAGGTGCGAATGCACACATATGGTGTTCATGAGGCGCATGACACTATGGGGTTCCGCTAACCTCCGAACGTCGCTACAGATTAGCTTGACCAGAGGGTCCAGGGGGTGTGCGAGCGCCTTGAGGACTCACACTCCAACGTGTGAGTCGTGTGTAGAGAAGTACTACACATCAAATTTGTCCGATACTGGAGGCCACCCTTAAGATGATTAGAGATAGGTCCCTAATTCATGATTGCATGTGTTTGCATTAGCATGGCCCCTATAGTGGAGTTACTTACTGAGTATTTTAGAAATACTCAGGCCGTGTGCCATATTGTTTTTCAGGTAAAGGCAAGGCTCCCATGTACGGTTGGCGGTGGCATCATGATCAGAGACTGTGGCGTGTGCATAGGATAGTTGCATATTTAAGATTTCTAGACTTTGTTAGGATAGGGTGCTTACATTTCATTTATTTAAATTATTTAATTTGTAATTGTTTTTATTTTATTTTGAACTCCAGTATGATGTTTGAAACACGTAAGTCCGACGGTGTTTTCTAATGTTTTAACGTATTATGAAAGTTAAAATTTTTCCTCTAATGTTTGTCACGTTCAGAATATTTTATTATTATTTTTCTCAAAACATCCATAATTTTTCTTAAAATCCTTCCTCCCTTAACTTTGTCAAAAGTGATGAGAATGATTCTTGGTAATTGAAAAAATGACCTTTTTACCCCTTTCACCTACTTTTTCCTTTCCAATCTTTGTCAAAAGGCCTTAAATTCTTATAATTACTTCTAACGGTGTAGAAATGACTTGCTTAAGACTCTTGTCCTTGCTTGAACCAATTAATTTCTTTCTTTCCTTGAATCCTTTGGATCTTACATGGGCGGCTTGTTCTTATTGGAGCTAATTTCCTTTATTTTTGGGGGTGTTACATCATATCTCATCACTTGGCTGCCAAGTCGTATTTATCAATCACAGTTTTATACATGATTCTAAGATGAATTGGTTAACTCTTTACTAGTGTCTATGTCGTACATCTAAATATCATGAATACATGATCCTAAGATGAATTGGTCCTCTCTTTCTTATAACATTTTTCATACTACACCAAACATAATTATTTGATTCATAAGCATCATAAACAAAACCTTAAACCAAACGACCACCAAGAGATCTAGATGAGTTAAATAAGGTTCATTTGAAATAGTTCTTGTTTTTTTGTTTATTAAATGATGGAACAATTTGATAACTACTTGAAAACCCCATTTATTGTTCTTTTTAATCCAAAATGATTATAAATTTTGGAAACTCTTGGTTTTCAATTTGTTTTAAAAAATAATGAACCTTTAAATTGTTCTTTTACTATCTATGATGGAGTTGCGAAATGCCTTATTATAGTAAGTCTGTATTTCCCTCCTCTAATATGTCATTTCTCAATGAAAATGTATATATTATTACCTCATCATTTATGACATAATGTAAAGTCTCTTTTATATCATATATTTGTATTATCATTTCCTTACATAAACCCAAAATTTTCTATTAATTTCTCTCAAAGTTGGGAAATTAAATAAATAGGATTACTACACCGTGGCTGTCTTCTAATAACAATTGGTTGTGAACTTGATTCGATGGCCCACACTGTACATTGTGTGAGCATTTTCGAATATTGTCTCAGTCGTACATTTTCAACCATACAACGTCACGATTTTGACACAATCATGAAAAACTTTTTTTTTT
>NW_019646547.1:39168-43775 GCF_002806865.2 Cucurbita pepo subsp. pepo
CAGGTTAAAGATTGTTATTAAAGTTGTACCAAAAAATGTGGTCTCCAAAAATTCTCCTTCAAATTCCAACAGTATTGGTATAGTTACAAATAAAAAGAAAGAAAAATCTAGTCACTTAATCCTTGCACCCTCTACCCACACACCCTCCCCATCGCCCAGGAATAGACAGTCATTATAGTTTTTTGATGACGAAGGCAACTGAAACTCCATCTCTCGTTTTAAAATGGTTCTCAATCTCTCCTTGTTATACAAAAGATATCTCCATCAAATGGAGAAGGAAGCAAAGAGAAAAAAATCGACATAAGGAGATTATATTCATGGGGAAAAATTTTCAGTGAGCGTCGGGTGTTTTGGAAAACCGAAACGAAATACAGTCTGCAATGGTAGTCATATCTATTGCTTCGTGAAGTCGTGGGAGAGGGAAGAAAGACAAGAAAAAGGAAGAAGGGATCAAAAGTCAACGACCATGAGCTCTTGAGAAGAGAGAGAAAAGTTTCAGAAAATTCAAATACACTCGAGTTTGGTCAAATTTTGGTAAACTATGATTACAATCCGTTGCTTGATCTTGAATTATGACAAACCCAAGCCTTGGCCAGTAGCAACCTACAAAGCCCTGAAGCCCACTTGTAATGCTTGGCCCACCTACAACATCGATCGCTCTGCCAATTGTAACTATTCAGCCGAACCAAGCCTAGTACCAACCACAACCTACGCACAAAAGGAACCACCTGAGAGAACGACCCGAACTCCGCGCCTTGACCCGTTTACGACCCATGCACATGTCTTCTCCCCAAAGCAATATGTGTCATGTATGCATACATTGACGCCTTTAGCTCAGTTCTCTCAACACAGCTCAGCTCGACTAGGTGCAGCTTCTCGGCTCAAAACTCAGTCATTCGACTCCGTATAGATATTTTGATACTGATTTCTATAATTTTTTTTACCCTCCCACAGTTGAATTTGACCTTAATTAATGCAATTAAGGTCAGTATAGTGTCTTATTTCCATGTTCAAGTTTATTTAAGTTAGAAATGTGAGTTATTAATGAAAAATGATGTATCGACCCTAAATTTCTACACACTCAAAGTCGCTACTAACGTCTTATGATCAACTCATATGTGAAATATAACCTTTAAAAGAACATCATTTATAGTAGAATCTCGAGAATTTAAAACAATTACGTCTTTGAAAACACGTCATGGTGTTACGTGATCAACACATAATACTGGAAAATGCAAATAAAACAAATAAGAAATAATTTAAAAGATATAAAATGCGAGACAACCTATTCTAACCTAAATCTAGAAAATTAAATATGCTTCTATCTTATGCACGTGCCATGACCTCTACTCGCGATGTCATCGTCATCTGTAAAGGGACCTATCTCTCTTTCAAACTATTGGTGGCCTCAAGTCCGGATTAACTACGAATGTGTAGTACATCCCTATATACGATCCACACATGTGAGTATGAATCTCCAACCAGTTCACACCCCCTTATACCCATCATTGTCTAACTACGGATGTGTAGTACAACCCTATATACGATCCACACATGTGAGTGTGAATCTCCAGGCAGTTCACCACCCCCCCCCCCCCCAGGCCCATCATTGTCCAACTACGGATGTGTAGTACATCCCTATATACAACCCACACATGCGAATGTGAATCTCCAGGCAGTTCACACCCCCTAAACCTATCATTGTCGAGCTAGTTGTGCGTAACGATGTTCGGAGATCAACAGACCCCAGGATATAATGCAAAACATGATCACCGTCATCATCATACTATGTTTGTCCACACTCATCATCATAAAGGAGAAGTATCCCGATGTTTGTCCCTCTAGTTTTCATCTCAAACATATTTCTTACACAACCCGAGTTTCATCACTATATTACATTTAGTAATACATGCTCATTAAATATTTATGTTAATATCGTTACTCATGCTCTTAGGGTTGTGTTCTAAGTCGATCTCTCGGCATGATGCAACATGGCATTCATCATCATAAAACATGCTTAATATGGAAAACATCATGGTATTAAGGTTAACATCATGCAAAACATCACAGTCGTCATAATTCCATTAAATTCATCAAGCACATCAAGTATGTCATACATCAACATATAACGCAAGTACATCATCATACATCATTACATAATTCGAGTACGGCATCATACGTCACAACTAATACGTCATACATCATTTAATTCACATACTTCACCATACGTCATCATAAATCATCATACGTCGAAATACATCATAAAATATTTCTAGCTTATCCTATAGTAAGGCCAATTAATTGGTTGGTCTTAGCCAACATTCTCCCTTATTATTATACGTTAGCACTCGTTCCCCGAGAGCTTTTCCAAATGTCATTACGGTTCATTTTCTATTACACCGTTTGTCATCTTTCGTTAGTATTTAACAAATTAATAATAATCCAACTAACTATCATTAATTCTTACCGGATGGATCAATCATGAAATAACGTTCTTACCGGATGGATCAAAAAGATATTATGTTATGTATTAATTCTGGCTGAAAAAGGTGCCTGGTTTCCACAAGAAAGTTATTATTTAATGGAAATGTTATGAGACCCTTTATATTCCTATGTGCAACCCTTTCCTTTCCTTAAAAATTATTTGACTCACTTTTGTGTTTGAGTGTGTCTGAGAGAACAGGACTCGAGAGTGTTCAAAAGAAAATCATGTGGGTTGATTTGCGGGTTTTTTGGTGAGTTCTCGTAATCACTGGGGTTGCTAATCCGGAGGGAGAGTTGAGTGGAAGTAAGCATCAATGTAGGGATCGCTGCGTCGAAGAAGGCAGACCGTTGGAATTGAAGAAAAAGACGCTACGTGATCGTCGTAGGAAACGGAGAAGACTGTGTCATTGGACTCGACGGTGGATCTTTGATTAGGGTTTCCGAGGTCTTCCAGGTAAGGAAGACGAAGAAATCGGATCTGGTTACTTCGGTCCCTAACCCACCCCACAGACGAACACGGGCCACACTCGTTTAGGCCCAATACAAACCCAATAAACGTGTGCATTCAGCTTCGCACGCGTACCCCGTGACAGCTCGGCTCGCACTGGTCAAGCGGCTCGGCTCTAATTTTCTCGACTCGTTGGCAATAGCTCGACGGCTCGGTTTTCGGCTCAGTCGCTCGGCTTAGCGGCTCGATACCCATAATGTATCGATTTGTAGGGTTTTGGTCCTGCCAAAGCCATTTCCGCCCTTATTTTTACCATATGAGGTCAGTATGATTCCTAGCCATTAAAGACAGGTTGTCTTGGGAGTTTATTTTGATAAATAGCATCAGATTTTGGTAGGGTATGTTATGAAAGTTTCATAAATTTTTATGTTGTTATTATAGGACGTAATTAACAATTGAAATTAGTTTGTTGTGAGTGACTTCGACCAAGGCTATCAAGAGCCCGCTGTTAATATGGTTAATTCCAACTGTTAACACAGCCTTAGAATAGCAACCATCATATTAGTGTGCATCTGAAATAGTCATTCCCTCTCTTACCAACATTAATCTCACTTAAATAACATAAAAAAGGTGTCGTTTGGCTGGAGAGTACTGCCTCGTCGGTAGTCATTGTTGCAGCATCAGTTGTCCATTATGACGTTTCATCTGATCGATCTACCTTGTCGGTTTGGGTTTGTTGGAGTGTCTATCCTAGAATTATAATAATATAATGATTGTTTCCTTGCCTCATAGTGTACGCATCCATACCATCGTAAAAGAATGAGTATTTTCCGATGCATGAACACACACAATGAGGCATGGACGCGTGTTTTCTGGCAATCGAGTTTTTTAAGTGTGACCGATATAAAATCTATTTGTATTTCATTTTCCACAATGGTGTATAACTTTCAAATTTAGTTCATTTTTTTTTTTTTTTTGCTTGAAATTTTCCTAAAAAAATCTAGACTTTGACATTCACTTTGACCACAATATTTTATTCTTACCAACTTTAATACAATATTTTATTCTTACCAACTTTAATATTTTATTCAGATGTATTCATTTTTATATTAAAAGTTCCATATATTTAAGAATAGACACTTGGTACTTTAATATTTTATTGAGATGTACTCATTTTTATATTAAGAGTTTCAATATATTTAAGAATAGACACTTTGTTATAGTAGTATTACAGCAAGCACAAACATTGTGTAGAAATGACCAAGTTTAATGTGAAGTAAGGCGAAGTAGATGGATTTGTCTAAGAACTCCATGGATAAACGAACTCGAATACCTTTGTTTGACTATTATATAAAGAAAAACCCTTCTCATTTACACCCCAAATGCAGTGCCTGTTGTTGCATCGATCTTGAAGCCAAGTTTCGTTCTCTGGCCAAAAAACCTGGAACGAAAGCTTTCCGTAATTGCTGCTAAATTTACACCAATACAATGTTGTTTGCGACATGGTCTCTTCGAATTCCAAACTGTATTCCTGTTTGAACCGAAGAATATGGTGCCCTAAATCAGAAAGTTATGTTAGATGGGCACAAATTCAATTGGAAAAATGAAAGAAATTAGAACGGTAAGAAATTATACAATTACATAATCCAATGTTCAATTAAATAAAAATTTCTAA
>NW_019646547.1:46655-65151 GCF_002806865.2 Cucurbita pepo subsp. pepo
ATATTGCATCATGTCGTTAGATCGACATAGGATACAACCCTAAGAGTATGAAAATGATATTAATGTAAATATCCACGAGCATGTGTTACATAGTGTAACTAAGAGATGAAACTAGAGGGTTGTATGAGAAGAGATGTATAATTGGACTTACAGGGATCTCATGCATATTGTATGTTCATAAGCATACGGCTACTTCCCCAAGAGATTATGAGTGCAGACGTGCACCGTATGATGAGCGCGAATGCGCATAGGTGCGAATGCACACAGATGGTGTTCATGAGGCGCATGACACCATGGGGTTTCGCTGACCTCCGAACATCGCTACAGATTAGCTTGACCAGAGGGTCCAGGGGGGTGTGCGAGCACCCTGAGGATTCACACTCGCACGTGTGAGTCGTGTGTAGGGAAGTACTACACATCCAATTTGTCCGAGACTGGAGGCCGCCCTTAAGATGATTAGAGATAGGCCCCTATAGTGGGGTCACTTACTGAGTATTTCGAGGGCCGTGTGCCATATTGTTTTTCAGGTAAAGGCAAGGCTCCCATGTACTGTTGACGGTGGCATCATGATCAGAGACTGTGGCGCGTGCATAGGATAGTTGCATGTTTAAAATTCCTAGACTTTGTTAGGATAGGGTGCTTACATTTCATTTATTTAAATTATTTAATTTGTAATTATTTTTATCTTATTTTGAACTCCAATATGATGTTTGAAACACATAAGTCCGACGTGTTTTCTAATGTTTTAACATATTCTGAAGGTTTAATTTTTTCCGCTAATAAAGATGAGAATTTCTTAGAGTTATATTCTGTGTTACAGATGAGCATGAGACGTTAGTTACAACTCTAGATATGTGGAAATTTAGGGTCGTTACAATTTGGGTCTTAGGCACTCTTAGAACATCAATTATAGTAAATAACTAGCATGTTCATAAGTATTAAAACTCAAAGGAGTTTGAGTACTAACCTTTTGTAGTTCAAATTCGTTTTTCCTCATGAACTGGTTTTGAACCACAACTAGTGTCTTCCCTCTAATGGGAAAATTGAATCACGAAACGTTTAGATGAAGTTTCAAGGAAGAAGTAGGGGCCAATTTCACACCATGTCGTGGTCTGTAGCTTGAGTTATAACCTTCCAAAGTTCGTCAGAAAACATGTTTCTCGCCTTCTTTTGGGGCAGCCGATTCTAGAGCTTTCCATTGCCCGATTCCTTTATGAAACTTATTGAAAATCCCATATGGAATGTGTAGGAGTTGGTAGGATGGAAAATGATTAATCACAACCCTCGAATTTAGAAGAAATCTGAGGAAGAAAAATCCATAATCTAAAAGCTTCAAACTCGAATTTCAGGAATCTTCATCACTAGATTCTTGTCTTAAAACATTGTCCATAACTTCGTATTTATGGATCAAGCTTGCACCGCCATTGATTGTTCTAGAATTGTGGTGAATTTTCTCGTTTTTTATTTTAAATGTTTCTAAAACTTCAGTTAGAAATATCTAAAACGATGAAGGTGCTACCGACATTGGTTTTCAAATTTAACGATTGGATCTCCAAAACTATTGGATGTGAATATGCAATTGATTTTCTTTGCTGGACTGTTCTGATACCAAATCTGGTTGCAGATTTTCTTTAATTAGAGTGTTGTAATTACCAAATCTAGTTGCAGATTTTCTTTAATTACATTGTTGTAAATAAGTGGAACTTCACGGGTATTTTTTGGTAGGTAATTTGTCACATTCTGAATATTTTATTATTATTTTTCCCGAAACATCCATAATTTTTCTTAAAATCCTTCCTCCCTTGATGTTGTTGGTCATTTTTCCCTTCTCGACCATCTTGAAATTCCTTCTAGATAAGGAATTAAAAATCGAGAAAGATTCTTGGAAATTGAAAAAAATGATCTTTTTGCTCTTTTCACTTAGTTTTTCCTTTCCAATCTTTGTCAAAAGGCCTTAAATTCTTATAATTACTTCTAAGGTGTAGAAATGACTTGTTTAAGACTCTTGTCCTTGCATGATCCAATTAATTTATTTCTTTCCTTGAATTCTTTGGATCTTACACAGCAGCTTGTTCTTATTGGAGCTAATTTCCTTTCTTTTTGAAGTGTTACATCATATCTCATCACTTGGGTCCCAAGTCCTATTTATCAATCACAGTTTTATACATGATCTTAAGATGAATTGGTTAACTCTTTACTAGTCTCTATGTCGTACATTTATGTATCATGAATATGTGAGGTCCACTCTTTCTTATAACATTTTCCATACTACACCAAACATAATTATTTGATTCATAAGCATCATAAACAAAACCTTAAACCAAACAAACCAAGAGATCTAGAATTTGAAATAGTTCTGGCTTTTTTTTATTAAATAGATCTAGAATTTGATAACTACTTGAAAACCCCATTTATTGTTCTTTCTAATTCAAAATGAATTAGAAATTTTGGAAACTCTTGGTTTTCAATTTGTTTTAAAAAATAATGAACCTTTCAATTGTTCTTTTACCATCTATGATCGAGTTGCGAAATGCCTTATTATGGTAAGTCCGTATTTCCCTCCTCTAATATGTCATTTCTCAATGAAAATGTATATATTATTACCTCATCATTTATGACATAATGTAAAGTCTCTTTTATATCATATATTTGTATTATCATTTCCTTACATAAACTCAATATTTTCCGTTAATTTCTCTCAAAGTTGGGAAATTAAATAAATGGGACTACTACACCATGGCTGTCTTCTAATAACAATTGGTTGTGAACTTGATTCGATGGACCACACGGTACATTGTGTTAGCATTTTCGAATATTGTCTCAGTCGTACATTTTAAACCATACAACGTCACAATTTTGACACAATCATGAAAAACCTTTTTTTTACCAGACTTTATGGCTTCATTAGACTTTAGACAAGGTTCGTCGCTAACCGAACATGACTTAAACTAAACTTTGTTCAATCATACATGTAACAACTCTAACCGACTTGCCTCTACTCTAGGCCAAGCCTAAGGTTCTACCTTACATTTACTCTACGTCAAAATCCTTCTAATGCAATGTCGCATCTCATAGAGTTGTTTTGATTATCAATCATGACCAAAATAAGTTAACAAATTTTCATATTATAATTATGTCGATAGGTAATTAACATCGTTTACATTTCACTCGTACTAATCATATCAAGCATTAAAAGAAAAAAAAATTCCACATAAACAACATGTCAAAGACATTTATTCATTTCAATATTAAAATTAGACTTTCAAATTTATGGATATATGGATTTTTTACCTGACCAGTTGTAGCAAATATCATAATTATCGGTTTTATAGTTGAACATACAGACATTTTCCTCACTCATATGCCACGAACATAGGCTACTTTCACAATTTTCTCTATCTCTTTTATCAATGTAGACATCAAAGTAATGAAATGAGCTAGGCCATTGGAAGGAACAGTAAAACAATGTCGTGCCCCATAAGTTTGGATGAAAACTGAAGTCGTAGCTGGCCCAAGATGTAAGCTTGTGGACTCCCAAGTCATCATCGCCAGATTTACAGTGAACAGTGAGTTGATTTTTAGATTTTAGAGCATTTGTTATCTTGACGATAATATTTGGGTTTTGGATGAATGATCCTTCTATGGTAGTGAATTGGTTAGTAAAGAACCATGAAATTAAGAGAGAAAGTACAAGTGTTGAAAATAAACTCATATGGTTGAAATGGGAGAGGAAAAGAGATGAGTATGAACACATTTGTGCTTGATTTGTTTCAATTTTTATAGTTGAAAAAAAGTGTAATGGAAGATAGTTGATCCGTAATAACCCAAAAGTAAATAAATAAATAAACGAACCCATTTGTTTGTATTTCTAATTCTTTCTTTCTTTTTTTCTTTTTGTAACATATGGTTTTGTGAGAAGGAGTTTGTTGAGCATTTTGGGGCAGTAGTTGTGTGAGAGTTCCTCTTAGGGAAGGGATTAGTTATTATTAATTAATTCTTGTTTTTTTAATTGTTTTTACTTTTGTTAAATTGTTTATAATAAAAATAGAATCGTGATTCATAACATGTTATTTTTTAAATAAAAAAATATATGCTTGAAACTCATTCTCCGTTATTGCTCTCTAAAATTTTGAATTAAAAATGTAAAAGTATAATATGGAAATTAGTTCCCTTCCCTCGAGCTCTCACTTTGCCCTAATCTATGCTTCTTGGTCTTCTTTTCCTCCTGTTGTCAACTGCTTCTGTATTAGGGTTTTCTTTCTTCCTTGGTTTAACAGGGTAGATGCTGCTGTCTAATCTAATTTTCTTCCCTAAAATGTGGCTTCCCTAAAATGTGGCTTTCTCCTTTTTTTAGATATCATTTTCCTTCTATTAGGTTGGTTTCTTCTCATTTAGGGCTGAGAAAGAATAAAATCGTCTACCTAGGATGTTTCTAATTTGGTAGTGAATGACCCATGTGAACGGCTAATGTGGATTAAAATTTCTATGTCATCCCAAAAAATTTGCTTTCTGGATTGCTTCAGCAGGGTCAGCAATTTCCAGATTTGCTACAACATCATGGTTAACATCATGGTACAGCATAAATGTTCTAGAAATTTACCAAATAACTCAATTAAGTGTACAATTAAGCCAGATTTATCAAATTAATCTTCTTTTCATGTTAAACAACACTTGACTATTTCATGTATACTATTTAAAAGAAATGAGAAAATGGTGAGTATGAGTGCAAAATTAACTATAAAAAGATTTGATATCACTCTAGTTTTGGAGAGTTATCACACCTCAAAACTTTAAGAGATTGCTCATCCTCGAGCAATCATTCTCTCTCCATTTTTTTTTTCTTATTAACAAATTTTTTTGAACATATATTTTTGTTTGTAGAGTATTCATCAAAGGCATGATTTAGATCATATTCCTTATATTCCTTCCTCAATTCAGTTTTTTCCCACATTTCACCCTACACTTATAACCAAATCTTACAATAAAAATAACACATTTCTCACTTCCACCCGTATTTCACAAAACATTTCTAGAATGATTACCATTTCTTTTACCTTTGCTTTTATGACTTGGCTTCATAATTTATTTCATTAACATTCTCTTATCATGACATTCCTTTTATCAATTTTTTTTTCTTTGCTTTGCATTTTGCAAGGGGTTATTATTGCTTTAATACCCTCAAACTTAAACTAGCCAATGTCCTCAATGACCATTAGTATGGGTGTAGAATCATTCTTGAAAGTAGATTGAGGTGTAGAAGCTCTTGGTTATTGTTTTTTTGTTGGAAAATGATCTAAGGTTTGGTGAATTATGGAAATTCTTGCTTTTTAAGATGGATCATAATAGATTGGATTCTCACCTTAACTTTGATGAATACTCTTCATTTGAGCTTTAATTTTATTAACCTTTTTTTTTCAAGTTATATATATTTTTTTAAGAAAACACACCTCTCACCATACTGTTTTATTTATCACATTGAAACACTTTACATTAGATTCCTTGTTCTTGCACAAAACATCCCTACTGCATATTCGAAAATGCATGATATATTACCCTATCTAATCTAGCTCATGTTTCTACGGTACATGTATGTGTCTCATTCAAAATTATATGCCGTCAACAAAACAAAAATAGGCAACAAAATATGGATGCGTGCTTCTAAATAAGACAATAAGATTGTAAAGGGTGTGTTTAGCAACCTAGTTGGCCTAGGAATCCAATAAACTTTTTCGACTCCCAGACATGACAAAGTCGCATTTTAAAATCATGACGTTGACGACGATATGTGATCGAGCAAAGTGGATGATATAAGCTAGTAGTTATTTTGAGTTGTTACAAAATAAATTGTCAAGATGGCCAAGTTGGTCTAAGATGCCAATTTCAGGTACTGGTCCGAAAGGGCATGGGTTTGAATCCCATTCTTGACATTATTTTTGCAGTGGATTTATCGTGAGGCTGCTGGCGGTGGGCTGAGATTGTTACTTATCGTATTGAGGGGACAATATTGGCTAGTGATGGATTTATCGTGAGGTTGATGATGATACATAATGTGACATAATATGTTGTGGGCTTATGTGAGGCTGCTAGCGGTGGGCTGAGATTGTTACTTATGGTATTGAGGGGACAATCTTGTCTAGTGGTGGACTGAACTTATTGTGACGGCAAATATCTAGTGGCATAGGGAGAAATCTTTTGCAATCAGTTTCGCTACATTACCCATCATTGATTTGAGATATTGATAAGGTGAATACCCCGTCTATTCAATGCTAGGCATAATGAGTATCAGGACCTCAAACAAAATTATCTTTCGTCCTATCTTATGAACAACTTTAAGGTGTATGAAGTTTCATATTTTATGCTTTAAGCAGAAGCAGGACGATAGAGATTCCATTTAACTTAAGTTGATCTAGGTCAGAAGCAGACCTACGTCAGGATAACCCTTCTTTGAAACACTTTGGTAGTGCTCCTAGATTCGAATCAAAATAATGAATCAGAGCACATGGAACCATCTCTTTTTCTTTCTGTCAAGAAAAAATATGGTAGACTAACTTGCTTATTATTTATAGCAGTTAATGAAAGAGCCCAATGCAAAAAAATGCATGTTGGGTCTTTGAAACAGTTCAAATCATTTTGATAATAATAAGTTTGATCTGTTTTACCGAGAAGGTCTACGGTTCGAGTCCGTATAGCCCTATATTTTTAATAATTAAAAAAAAGAATTGTTTTCCTTTCCTCATTATTGTTTGTATTTGTATTGTTTGTAACTGTCCACTTGATTTGGTTCATCATTAATGTCTCATCTTTGTAGATAAATTACATATGCAAATTTGCCTATTTTCCCATACAAAATCAAGAAATTTGTAATACTTCTTCTCTTTGGGCTACCTACCCCAATTCTAGTAAATTTTTGGTTTCAAAATCATGACATGAAACCGGTTAAAAACTCCACCCTAACCCAATGCAAATCGAATGCACTAGTAAATCACATGGATCTACGAACGACTTACTGTATTTGATTTGTGGCCAAGCTAGAGTTTGAGAATTTGGTAACTTTCATTGTAAACATTGTCAAATAGGCTTTTCTCTTGGTATACCTTATCTAGTACAGCACAAAACTAAAGTAGTCGTCTTCTCTTTCCTTATTCAATCACTAAAAGTTCCTAAATAGAAGTTCCTACTTTAATATATAAATTATATATAAATATATAATATTTATTATATATTTATTATGGATATAATAGATATTATATAAATAGGATTCTAGTGGATGAATCTTCAAACGAGACATGTACCGAAGCAAACAAACGAAAGGAGGTGATTCGGTAAAAAAAAATGAATTGTTTTTTTGAGGATTACTTAAAACAACAATTCATTTCAATTCGAATCGACTAATCCGGTATATTTTCCACATTGATAGGAGTACGTTTATGTTTCTGCTTTACGAATATGATATTTTCTGGGTATTTCTAATAATATCAAGTGTTATTCCGATTTTGGCATTTCTTATTTCTGGAGTTTTAGCCCCTCTTAGCAAAGAGCCAGAGAAACTTTCGAGTTATGAATCGGGAATAGAACCAATGGGCGATGCTTGGGTACAATTTCGAATCCGTTATTATATATTTGCTCTAGTTTTTGTTGTTTTTGATGTTGAAACGGTTTTTCTTTATCCATGGGCAATGAGTTTTGATGTATTAGGGGTATCCGTCTTTATAGAAGCTTTAATTTTCGTGCTTATCCTAATTGTCGGTTTAGTTTATGCATGGCGAAAAGGAGCATTGGAATGGTCTTAGTTTTTGAATATTCAGACAATTAAAAAAAACATTGAGACAGTTATGAATTCCATCGAGTTTCCCTTACTTGATCGAACAACCCAAACTTCAGTTATTTCAACTACATCAAATGATCTTTCAAATTGGTCAAGACTCTCCAGTTTATGGCCGCTTCTCTATGGTACCAGTTGTTGCTTCATTGAATTCGCTTCATTAATAGGTTCACGATTCGACTTTGATCGTTATGGACTGGTACCAAGATCTAGTCCTAGACAGGCAGACTTAATTTTAACAGCGGGTACGGTAACAATGAAAATGGCTCCTTCTTTAGTAAGATTATATGAGCAAATGCCTGAACCAAAATATGTTATTGCTATGGGAGCATGTACAATTACAGGAGGGATGTTCAGTACCGATTCTTATAGTACTGTTCGGGGAGTCGATAAGTTAATTCCTGTCGATGTGTATTTGCCGGGTTGTCCACCTAAACCCGAGGCTGTTATAGATGCAATAACAAAACTTCGTAAGAAAATATCTCGAGAAATCTATGAAGATCGAATTAAGTCTCAAGAGGAGAATCGGTGTTTTACTACCAACCACAAATTTCATGTTGGCCCAAGTACTCATACTGGAAATTACGATCAAGGATTACTCTATCAACCATCATCTACTTCAGAGATCATCCCTCCTGAAACTTTTTTCAAATACAAAAGTTCAGTATCTTCCTACGAATTAGTGAATTAGGCAGTATACTTTTGTACAGAATAACAAAGAACGAGTGAATCTTCATAAATTTTTCATTGTANAGTAGGACAAAAGTGACAGTATAACTAGATGGAACCACATCGCCAACCACCAGTGCGGCAATTGCAACACGCGGATACATACTTGAAGGACTTAAGGAATTTTCAGCTTTTAGACCAATATGGAGGCAAATGAGACAATAGACAACTTCGTGACCACTTTTCCATAACATTCTTGTGAAGAGTTCATAATGGGATCTTTATAAAATAACACAAAACAATGGGCATCGTGAGGAAGATTACAAGTCAAAAAAATTAAAGCAAATCTCGTAGAGGAAAGATGGGATAAAAACTTATTGGTGATGGCTCCTCTTTAGTGACATTTTTTCAAATTCAAATACTTGTCCACTAAATTTTCATAGAAATTTTTGCTTCCATCGATTTTGAAATTGAGATAGGACTAAAATCAGATTTTTTTAAAAAATGTTTTTTTCCCAAAATTTGAGATATTAATTTTACTTAACTCAACAAGCAAAACCATATAATTTGTTCTTTATTTGATTTTTAGATAAGTGCGTCAAAAAAAATACAAACATTACTTAGATAATTAAGAAAAAAATAAAGACAATACTTAGACCTCATTTAGGATAGGTTGTTTTACATTTCATTGTTTTAAATTTTTTGTATTTGTTTTTATTTTCTCTAAATTTCAGTACTTCGTATTTAAACACGTAAGACCATGCCTGTGTTTTACAGAGAAAAAGTTGCTTTAAGCGTCTTCGAAGTTCATATAATAAATGATGTTCAATTTAAGAGTTATATTTCCACATTAAAGATGAGTATGAGACGTTTGTAGCGACTCTGAGTATGTGGAAATTTAGGGTCGTTACACTACGTGCAACGCTTCATGCGTTCTAAGAGGCATAGTCTGAACATGTATCTAGGGCTTCATACATTTCGTGTGATACAGTTCGAAACCTATATTCAAGGCTTCTTACGCTCCAAGCGATGTAATCTGAAGCCTACTTCTAAGGTTTCTTATGTTCCAAGCGACACAATCTGAAAGTCTATGCCAAAGTTTCTTACATTCTAAGCGACATAGTCTGAATACCTATGCCCTAGGGTTCATACATTCCATGCGGCATAGTCTTAATCATACTTTTTACGTTCCAAGGCTTCTTATGTTCCAAGAAATGTAGTCTGAGTCATAAATATGCTCCACCATAAGAGGTTTAAGGGTTTCTTGAGTTTCTGAGTTCGAGGACTTNAAGAAATGTAGTCTGAGTCATAAATATGCTCCACCATAAGAGATTTAAGGGTTTCTTGAGTTTCTGAGTTCGAGGACTTTTGTCCTTTACTCTTGTGTGGTACCTAGCATTCTTCTTGTCAAAATTGATATAAGGCTTGTATGGCCTTTCCTTTTTTTAAGCCCTACTCAAATTACATAAATTATGAACTCATCATAGTAACATGCCTGAGCCATTCAGAGTATCATGAATCATAACGTGCCCCATGAAAGTTCTAAAAGAATCTTAAATTTGGTTAGGGATAATTAGGGATAATTTTATCCTTTTTTATTAAGCTTTTACTTATAACCCTAAAATTATTTAGAAACTTAAACTTCATAAGCTCATTACACAAGTATTTTGATCATTTAACCTATTTCCTTTGTATAGCTTCTTAACCTCATCCAAACTTGTTGAAACCTCAAGTAAATCTTTNTTAGGGATAATTTTATCCTTTTTTATTAAGCTTTTACTTATATAACCCTAAAATTATTTAGAACCTTAAACTTCTTAAGCTCATTACAGAAGTATTTTGATCATTTAACCTATTTCCTTTGTTTAGCTTCTTAACCTCATCCAAACTTGTTGAAACCTCAAGTCAATCTNAGAAACTTAAACTTCATAAGCTCATTACACAAGTATTTTGATCATTTAACCTATTTCCTTTGTATAGCTTCTTAACCTCATCCAAACTTGTTGAAACCTCAAGTAAATCTTTATGTCTTTATCAGTAGATCTTCCTTAGATCATTCGGTCATTTGGACGGTATTTGAACTTTGAAATATCTTAAAGAAACCTAGGGGTATTTTTGTAATTTTACCTTTAATTCTTGGTTTAGTCTCTAAACATGTTTCATTTACTTTGAAACTTTACCTAATCCTTGATTATCATGAAATAGACCGAATATAAAATTTAACGGTATTTAGAGGTAACCGTCATAGGGGCATTTTGGTCATTTTGCATCATTACGTAGTTTTGCTACTTATCTCTGTNTTTGGTCATTTTGCATCATTACGTAGTTTAGCTACTTATCTCCCATTAATTCTTACTGATGGTTTGTACCGNTTTGGTCATTTTGCATCATTACGTAGTTTTGCTACTTATCTCTGTCCAAAACCCCCAAACTTCATGTATACCCTTAAAGTGTCATATTATGCTCAGTTGTAAAATTTTATACACATCAAAGTTTTTTATGTTACTTGAATCTCAAGAAAAACGCTTAGTTTAGGTCCTTAACTCATGGCTCTTGGTTATTTTTTTCATCTCCCATTAATTCTTACTGATGGTTTGTACCGAAAATCAAAGGATTCCTATGATTATTTCTTAAGAAAAATCTAGCTTAGCTACTTACTTCATCCTTGACGTTCAGGTCCTCGGTTCTCGAGCTTTCAGTATCTAAATTACTCCAAAGTTTCTTTGGTATTTCTATCTTTGAGTATTGCTTTAGAACCGTACTGAGTTTTTTGAGAACTTATCTACATTGAGTTTAACTAAAGAAAAAATGAGGCAGGATCAGGTTTGGATTGGTGTTGAACTACCTATATCATTGCCATTTTTCTCGAAGTAGGGGAAGAAGACAAGATTGACCAGCGTCGACACCTATAAAAATCGATCTTCCCAACCTTGTATAGTACCTTTCACCTCTTGATTTCTTTATAGAACTTGAAGATGGTGTTGCAATGAAGATTTAGGGATTGATTTCTTACTATTTAGTGAGTTGTAGCTTAAGTTATGGCCCTTGAAAGTTCACTGAAAAACGTAAATCTTGCTGGAGTTAAAACCTAGTAAATCATTATTAATTAGGATGTTCTAAACATTTTAGCTCTAGATTACTTCATGAGATTTCTTTCTTATCTTTTTCTCGAGCTTAAGAAATAATTTTGGAAGGATAAATTCTTGTATNTTCTGCTATTCAACATCCTGCATTAACATTCTCTCGAACAAAATGATAATGAGTAGTCACCATTTCTTGATTAAGCCTCCTGATCATCCATAAAAATTCTTGAGTAGCCATTGTAGTAGCTACATATTCTGCTTCACAACTTGACAAAGCAACGGTGCTTTGCTTTTTACTGCACCATGCAATTGCAGCAGAGCCTGCTGTAAAACAAAAACCTCTTGTGGAGCATCTGTCGTTCACGTCACCAGCCCAATTAGCATCCACAAAACCACTAGGATTTTTATCAGGTTGAGCACCCCGCCCCACTAGTCTAGAGTTATTGAAACTCAGCTTCCTCCAGCTCCTCTCTGTTTTGTCCTCAGCAGTCTGACCAGTTCCATTGCCAAAAGCTCTTTTTCCTAATGGCGTTGGATTTTTCAGTCTTCTCCCCTAACACTTCCTTAATTTTCGACTCTAACTCCTCGTTAAGTTTTTTCCAATCATGTCCTTTCTCAGCTAGAACCTCTTCCCTCGGCCTCGCCTCTCCAAATGGGTTCGAACTCTTGGACCTCGCCGTCGTCCCTGATATCCCCGACGACTTCACATCATTCACCGGCAGCGTACGTGGCTGCAGAGATTAAGCTTCGGTCGACTGCCACCACCACCACCGCCAGAATTACCTTCATCTTTCTTCCTCTTATTTTCATCAAAGACCCTAGACGAACCCCACTTCGAGTTAGACGAATCATCCCCATTCAAATACGTGTTACTCCTCTCATACGAACCATTTGAGCCATAATTCCTAAATCCACCACCAACACGACCGAAATTTAAACCTTTCTGGCATGTTTCCTTCCCTCCATAAAAATCAAAGTCATCCCTCCATGAATTCTGATCTTTTGATTGCTCCAATTATAGTGACAAAGAGTTGTAGGCTTCAATAGCTTTGATTCCATTTGATTGAAGATTTTCCACAGACTCAGCGAGGTTACTTTGGGTTTGGTCGGATTCAGACACTATGTTCAGCTGGACCTTGAGCCTCTGAACTTCATTCATAGCGGAGGCCAATGCAGCAACATCCATTGCGTGCTGCTTCTGAACAGCTTATAGTTCGGACTTCTAGGCTCGATCACGATCTTGAGAAAGTTTGTGCAGTTCTTGAACACGATCTTCCTCAGAAGCTGAGAGCTCAAACACCTACTGTTGGGATTCTTCAAGCTTTGCAGACATATCTAATAGTTGTTTCTTTGCTTCTTCTGCTTGCTTGCTTTTTGTGTGATTTAGATGCACTTAGTTGATCACTTGTTTTCTTTAGTTCCTCCTGAAGTTGAGAAAGCCGTGATTCCAATTCAACCACTTTGTTGGGCCCTTTACTCTTCTTTTGACAATGTGGACAAACATCTGATAGAAGAGTTTTGTTTACAGTTGCATGATGAGAACAACCAGAATCGACAATCCCTTCTTCATTGTAGTCTATAAAGGCATGAGCATCTGTAGAGACATCATCTTGATGTACAGCTGAAGTCGCTTTTGTTGGCTGGTCAAGAACTTCAGTGGTTAAGCAATATTTCCAAATTAGATCTGAAGAATTTTTACTTTCATGTACAACATTTGCTTCTATTTCCTGCATTTCGACTCGACAATTTGGCTTAATATGGCCTGACTTTCCACAACGATGACACACTACTTTCACCTGACAATCTCATTTAAAATGGCCAGGTTTTCCACACCGGTAAGAAGTGCCTTCTTTTACGACTCCTCACTCCTTAATTTATTCTCATTGCTTGATGAAGGCTTTGAATGAAAATTCTGTCTCCTTTGATCTTTGACATACAACACATCTTCTAACTTTGGGGAAAACTCGTTGCTACTAGTCATTTGCTTAATCAAGGCTTCCTGATTGAAAATATATTAGTTATTTAAGAGATTTCTCCCAATTCTTCTAATCTTTATAGTTTTCTTTTTCTTTTCCTAACATAAGTTACTTAAAATTCAAAAAAATGCTCTTTATGTCTTTTTAGATTACTTTTTCGTTTCTAAACCTTATCCAAAGGCATTGGATGCTTATGTGTCTTGTTAGGGCATTGAAATTTTCTTCCTCGAGCCCTTTTAATTTTTTATTGGGTCTTTTAATCCCTTTCTTGATTTCCTTAAATCTTACTCAGACATGTTAAACTTACTTGGATTAACTTATTGAGTATTACAAAACGGTCTCTGTGATGTACTTTCGAAACACAATTTAGAAGTGTCACATTCATGTTGTGTAAAAAGACATGAAGGGAAGAGAAGAGGGAGTAGAAAGGCCGCACTCACATTGTTCATGGTGCATATTTTTGTTATTTTTATTTAAATTACTTGAATTTTGACTCCAAATGATTTTACACTAATCCACTCACGTAATTAAGTGGCGGCGGAGGAGTACGTTTGGCCAACGCACTTTCTCTTCTTACCCCTACAAAATCAAAAAATCCAATAAACATATTATATAAAATGTTGGGAGTTAAGGATTTGGCTTGTTAAAAAAAAAAATTCTAGCACCTCCTTTGAAAGAAGAAAGCGTATTGATTCGTCAACGGGCAGGTCGACAATCGTGGAAGGTGGATGTGAGCCATCGAGGTGGGTATCTTCAGACGGTAATGATATCGTGTTAACATGGAAACCTAGAAACCTTGAAATGGAGATGGCAATTTGGTAGAGAAAGTTGAAGATCAGTAAAAAGAAAGGATTTGAACCTCTCTTCATCATCAATAAGGGTCTGCTTGGCTCTTTTCATTAGTTGCTTCTCCTTTTATGTGAGTTGAATGAAATTACAGTCCTACCCCTTTCATTTTCCTACCAAACCAACTTGTTTATTGAATTGGAAAGCCTTTGACTCCAGCTTACACACGCGCTTGAATCATTCTTTGCATAGTCTCTCATCGCACATTCATACTTGGTTATCTCTCGACTTTTCTTATTTGTTTTTTATCGGTCCAAAGTTTAATATTAGACATTACGTTGAAATACTCAAGTCACATGCTACTTCTATTTTAGGTTAAGGCAAGTCATTCCTCTATGGTGGACGACGACATCGCAACTTGAGACCATTTCACATGTATAGGATAGCTGCATTTATTTTTCTTAGACTTAGGTTAGAATAGGATGTTTTTAGTTTAATCGTTCATTTGTTTTATTTAGTCCTTTTTGGTGTCGTTTCAAAGATTTTTTTGAACATGAAGTATTTCACATGGTTGTGTTTTAAGATGAAAGTTATGTTTTATGAAAGTTCAAATGAAGTATTTCTGCATTCAATGTTCATAATATGTATACAGTAGCGACTTTAAATTAAGTAGAAAATTTCAAATCGTTATATTGGGATATTAGACATTGTTGATAAAAAGTAATACAAAATAATTATTAAGAGGATTAGGGAGTATTAATTATTTTTTTATATAAAATTCTTAAAATATTTTAAAATAGAAACTCTCATTTGACTTTTCAATTAATTTTTAATACTGGTAAAACTAAAAAGAAAAAAATAAAAGGCGGTTGTAGGTAACATTTAACTACAATTTTAAATGGTCACTATCATCCCATTATTTTTTCGGATGTTTATTAATAATCTTAAGGATTTCTAAATTAAATATTCTCTTTGATTGTTTTTCCTCTTTTTTTTTTTTATTCATGAAAGAAATGCCANCTTAAGGATTTCTAAATTAAATATTCTCTTTGATTGTTTTTCCTCTTTTTTTTTTTTATTCATGAAAGAAATGCCAAGGTTGAGTATTCAAAGTTAAACCCAAAATCTAACTTTTTCACTTAGATTTTGTTCAACTCAATGAATAAACAAATTCACTCCAACCCAACTAATTTGAAAACAAAAAGTATTTCCTCACATCCCATTGCGTTCACAAATTTAAGGGTTTGTGCCTGCTCGTGTTAAATTTCTAGTCTTACCTAGTTTTTGTCTATCGTATAATGATTTTATTACTATAGATCTGGTGTAGGTCGAGGCAGTTAAAGGTTGGTATTGTCCAACCATGGTGTCAGAAGTGAGAAGTTTTCTTAATCTGACCGAATATTACAAAGGATTTATTTAAGACTATTTACATATCGCAATGGAGATAACTAAGTTGACTAAGAGGGGGAAGACTTTTAAGTTGAATCAAGCATGTTAAGAGAGTTTTCAGGAGCTCGAGAAGTGGTGGGTGATGGCCCCAGTACTCACTATACCTTATTGCACTATGAATTTGGNAAGGAGCTCGAGAAGTGGTGGGTGATGGCCCCAGTACTCACTATACCTAATTGCACTATGAATTTGGTGATTTAAAGTAATGCTTCGAAGAGAGGTTTGAATTGTGTACTCGTGTAGAACGGAAGAATCATTGTCTTTGCATCTCGACAATTGAAGGACTATGAACATAATTATCTGGTGTTTTCTCTAAAGATATGGAGGTATTGTGAAAACATACAAGTATATATAGATCATAAGGGTCTAAAGTACCTATTTATGCAAAAGGCATTAAATATGTAGCAACGAAGATGGTTTGAATTGGTGAAGGATTATGACATAGATATTATGCCACCTTGGCATTCATGGAATCTCTAAGTTGTGAAATGACTCATTCATCAGTAGTGCTTATTAGACAAACGAGAATCTAGTACGTTTTAAATTAGCTTAAATAACGGTTAAGGTTAGGCAAGGATGACCTAGCTAGCTTAGATGATAATTCATTCGACTCGAAAGCAGAGAGTCACTATAGCTTAGAGAGAAGATCCTTTATTTGCTAAGGTTATCAGCCAACAAGAGTCTGAATGAGCAAAGACTTGGGGTGGCAAAACCGTATGTGTGTCCCTAATGATAATGAGATCAAAAGGGAAATTCAATATGAAGCCTATGAGAAAACATATAAAATTCATCTAGGAGCTACAAAGATGTATCAGGATTTGAAGTCATGCTAATGGTTGCCTGGGATGAATAAAATATTGCATAATNTGAAGTCATGCTAATGGTTGCCTGGGATGAATAAAATATTGCATAATACTTGAGTAAGTGCTTAACTTTTCAATAAGTCTAGGCATTAAGGCAGAAGCCTCTTTGGATTGCTACTACTTCTAAATGTGCCTCAATCAAAATGGGAAAATGTACCCATGCACTTCGTTACCAAGGTACTTGAAACAAGAAAAGGATTTACTGTATTATGGGGCATGGTATATGATTGACCAAATCGACACATTTTATACTTAGAAAGCCAACCTATAAAGTTGGTAGGGTGGCATAGATATATCTAAAGAAAGTCGCATGATTACATGGCGTACTAGTCCCCGTTGTGTCAAATAGGGATGTTCAATTTACTTCTTGATTCTGGAAGAGCCTCCCTAAGGCATTGAGAATATAGTTGAAATTGAATAATACGTTTTACGTTATGTGCAAGAGAATTGATTTTACTAGCAGTTAGGATATTCACTTGTGCCTCATAGAGCTCACTTATTAATTATTAGGTGACCATTCAGATGACACAATTTGTTGCATTATATGAGCTAGGTGTCAGACCCCAACATTTTGAGAGGAAGTAAGTAATAGAAAAATGTTGGGTCTAGAGATGTTACACATGAACAACTAGACAATAGAGAAAATTAAGAAAAAGATTTTGAACATCCGAAGTTGAAAGATGAGTTAGACTTGAGGATAACAAAGTTGGAATTTTCCAAGGGATCATGTATTCTTGAAAGTCATACATTTTCAAGATATAATAAGATTTAGTAAGAGAGGAAATCCGAACCACCGTTTCATTCAGCCATTTGAGATTTTAGAAAGGATTGGACGAGTAATATACAAACTAGCATTACCCTCACACTTGACGTCTTACATAATGTGTTCCATGTCTTGATGCTTCGTAAATATGTTGTCAATCAAGCTCATATTATCAGCTACGAGACCTTGCCATTAAAAGAGAAACCAACCAGTTGAAAAAGCTACCTGAGAATAAGAAGTGTCGGGTACCCAAAGTTATTTTATGAGTTTAGAACTTTCGAGGATAAAAGTTCAAAAAAAAAAAAGGTTAATATTTTGTATTAAAACACAATTCTAGTTTGGTCCGTCTTGGTTCATCTCATTTGGTTGGTCATTATTCAATTTTTTTAACTTAATCGTGACTATCTTAAAAACTTGAAAAGAAAGTATATTATAGTAAAACTTTTCGTGTTTAAAACAAAACCTAAATAATTTTGACTTGCAAATCTAAACTAAAGTTTGATTATATTGGGCCCGATAAATAAAATAACTTAAAATACTAAAGTAGTTAAAACAGGGTGTGGCTCTGTGTCGCACTTGCTCCAGATCCGCACCCATCCTTGACCAGCTTCTTCTTATCACCTGAGAAAAAATTGAGAAAACTTAAATGTGTACAAGGACTCAGTAAGTTGCCTACCGTAGGCTTTTAATCATGTTATGCTAGGGTAACAAACTCTTTCTTGTCATTTTCTTATTATTGACTTGAGGATTTAGGCCCTTACGTGATATTAGTTCTTATCCTTGTCCTCCGTCCTTGCTCTTGGTTCTGAAGTGATACCTAGTGGTCTTCATATCTTAGAGAACTCGAGGCTTGTATAGTGCTACTTTAAGACACGTGATAAACTTACTTAATACACGTTCTTGAGGTGGCCCTAATTACTTAAAAATCAATGATTCACCTTAGGCTCACCTTAATTTAAGGTAGTATCAAAATTACTTAAAAATCAGGAGCTAGGTTTTAAAGTTTATCATGAGATAGCAATCTGATTGCTTGAAAAAAACAAGTGCTAACTTTAATCTCCTCTTGGGTTAAAAAACAATGACTA
>NW_019646548.1:0-1213 GCF_002806865.2 Cucurbita pepo subsp. pepo
CTTGGTCTAGTGGTATGATTCTTGCTCATGGTGCGAGAGGTCCCAAGTTGTTCAAGACCGACCCCATAGAAGACACTTTGGAGGATGAAATTTCGTTTTAAATGTGTATGCTGTAATAGCAGAAATTAAAAAAAAAAAAAAAAATAGAAATTTCGAAAAAAAAACAAATCCCACTCACTTCCCCAAATCTCTCCCCTTTCACTAACAAACCCTAATTTTTTAAGTGCTTCATCTAATGAAGCAGTTGATAGAAAACTTCCACTATCACAAAAGAAAACTCAAGAAACACCTGGATTATATCTTGGTGAAGATGTAGCTGTCATGAAAATGATGGTTTAGAGGATGAATTCAATATTTAAGCTACTTTATGTCGTTAGATGTTGTGCTATGTTATGCTATGATATGCTATATTATTTCATGACGTGCTATATTATGTCATGTTATGACATATTATGCTATGATAAATCATGTTATGCTATGTTATTTTATGTCCTCATGGCTGCTACACTAACTTAAAGCTTCCTTGTATAGTTCTCGTTATCGTATTCGAAGAGATACTTTAATTTTTTCTTTTTTCTTTTTTCTTTTTTTGCATGCATAATGTGGAAGTATCATCACTAGCTCAATAGAGTCAAGCCTAATAATTGTACGAGCCCATCATATATTTATTTTAGTAGAGATTTAGGAAAAATACCTCAAGATTTTAGGAAAAAGATTAAGATTTGTTAGGTCCAGATTGCGTAGGCTACAGTATAAATACCCCTCCACCCTACCTAGGTTATTCATCCAAGAAATCCAAAAACAATAAAGAGCAGTAGTATTCTACAGAGTGTCTTGTATTCTCTTCTCGATTAGTGTTAATAAAGAGTGCGAGTGTTTCCCACAGAGAGTTGTGTTCAACATTTGGTATCAGAGCAAGGTTAGTGTAGGTTATCTGATCTCTTGGAATTCTTAGTATGCTCTGTAGTTGCAGCTCTGTGATATGAACCAAGAGACAACAATCATACAATATACTTCAATGAAGATGTGAAGAAAAGATTGTCAAAATTATCAAAAGATGATCCAATTCATGCTACATTGAAGAAGAATGAAGTTTGATTGTTGTAAATTTTGGGTGGGTTACAATTTAGAGTAATTTAGAGTTATTGTATTTTAAGACTTTTTATTTAATTTCGGTTACATTTACATAATGGCTAATTATGGCCATAAAGTA
>NW_019646548.1:2434-21022 GCF_002806865.2 Cucurbita pepo subsp. pepo
GCCATTGTAGAATCTCGAATGAAGAGGATTATAATCCACGGATTGCGACCGGAATATCGAAGCTTCATTATTGCTGTACAAGGATGGCCCACTCAACCATCACTTGTAGAGTTCGAAAATTTGTTAGCCAACCAAGAAGCCATGGCTAAACAAATGGGAGGCATCACATTGAAGGGTGAAGAGGAAGCACTCTACACAAGTGAAAGTCGGAGCAATAATAGGCCGTCTACCAAATGTGGATACAATGGTGACAAAAGAAGAAGCCACCAGGGAACTACACAACCTGAGAGAGCTCAAAAGAACGACAACAAGAGTTTCCAAGAAAATAGATTTGGAGGTATTTGCTATAATTGTGGGAAAAAGGGCCACATGTCTAGAGATTGTTGGTCCAGGAAAAAGTCTATTGAAAGCAATGCGGCAATATCCAAAAAGAAGATAGAAGATGAATGGGATGCAGAGGTACTATGTCCCATAGAAGAAGACGAGCTAGCACTCATGGCGATAATGGAAGACCATATCAACTATGAGAATGACTGGATCGTTGATTCAGGATGTTCAAACCACATGACTGGCGATCAGAGAAAATTGCAAGATAAGAAAGAGTACAAAGGAAGTCGTATGGTACGCACAACAAATAATACACAGCTATCAATTGCTCAAATCGGCAATACGACAATCATGCCTGGCAATAAGTCTGATACAGTATCGCTACATAATGTTTATCATGTACTGGGTATAAAGAAGAACTTGTTGTCAGTATCACAACTAACAACATCAGGAAGGTACGTCTTATTTGGGCCAGAAGATGTAAAAGTTTATCAAGATGTTAAGATAATAGAAAATCCGACAATAGAAGGACGAAGAGTGGAGTCTGTCTACGTCCTATCTGTAGAGTCTGCCTATGTTGACAAGACCCGAAAGAATGAGACGACAGATCTATGGCATGCAAGATTGGGACATATTAGTTACCATAAGTTGAAGCTGATTATGGAGAAATCCATGATCAAAGGTCTACCTCAACTTGAAGTCAAAACAGACGTTGTCTACGCTGGATGTTAATATGGTAAAGCTCATCAATTACCATACAAAGAGTCAAGTTTCAAAGCAAAGAAACCATTAGAGTTAATTCACTCTGATATGTTCGGCCCAGTCAAACAAGCATCGATCAGACAATGGCGGAGAATACACGTTAGATGAGTTCGATCAATATTTACACGAGTGTGGGATACAACGTCAATTTACATGTGCCAACACGCCACAACAAAGATCAAGATTTGTTAGGTCCAGATTGCGTAGGCTACAGTATAAATACCCCTCCACCCTACCTAGGTTATTCATCCAAGAAATCCAAAAACAATAAAGAGCAGTAGTATTCTACAGAGTGTCTTGTATTCTCTTCTTGATTAATGTTAATAAAGAGTGCGAGTGTTTCCCACAGAGAGTTGTGTTCAACACATAATTCCTATGTTATGTTTAAGGCTGGTTCGACATGTCATGATATGAACCACGACCAAGGAATTTCCATACCTCAAGGTCCAATTACAAGGACGAGAGCCAAGAAGCTACAACAAACCTTATACAGTTATATTCAAGCTATGGTGAGCTCATCAAAGGAAATTCTAGAAGACGTTGGTGACCTCCCTTATATGTTATGCAAAGTTGAGCTTCAAGACAGAGATGAATTAAATGCACTTTAAGTTGCATTTAATGAACTCCGCTGAATTTATCAATAGTCCAAGGATGACTAATAAGCCCATTTTATTATTTGCATTATTTAATTATAGTTTAACTATTTGTTTTCATATTTAAGCTAGTTTTAAATATAGGAGTTAAGGTTATATTGTAACCCACATAGGTTACTATATTCCACCATTAACCAGCCATTTTAATATGGAGGTTATGGGTATTTCTCATTTACTAGCCCATTTAATTTTGGAGTTATGTATCACATAGGTTAAGGTTTGTAAAGGCTATATAAAGCCTTCTTTTCTTTGATTAGACATCAGATTTTGGAATTGAGAATAGAATTTCTATTTTAGCTTTGTTGAGAGCTAAACTTTCTTTGCAAATTCTTGTGTTTAGAACTTGCATGTAGAGTCATTCAAGTGGTATTGATCAAACCTCTTGTGGAGTGATTCGAATCACGAGTTTAGAAACGAGTTTTCTTTACTCTTGATCTTGATCATCAAGGTAATCCGTTCCATACTTTCCCTTGGGTTGATTTCCATATCATTTTGGTATCAGAGCTTTAGGCTCAAGATCGGATATATGTTTCATTGCGCTTATCTCTTTTAATTCTCTTATTATTTTTTTTTTCTCAGTTTGTGTAGAATGTTTATATTCTATCACAAAAATATAAAAAAAAAAAAAAAATACATTTTTTTTTCTGTTCTTTAAAGTGTTAGATCTCGATCTTATCAACACTATATTCTTCTTTAAGATCTTCTAAATCAATTTTCTTGTTGGTAAATTGATTAGATTTTGCGAATAAAAAAAAAAAAAAAAACCATTGAAAGAAAGAAAGCATATTGATGTTAAATGTCTTTCTTTTTTCCTCTTGATTATTATATGTAACTCTCATATGTTCCTACGTCTAAATTAGTCCTTAATCATTTTCTTTCTGTAATTCGTTTCTTTGTCGTTATTCGGATTGCTCCTTCAATACCCTTGTTTATGTATTGAGTGTGCTGTCTATTCACATTGAATTGCACTTAGCTCTACAACATAGCTTGTCTCACATCCCAATTTGTTTTTTGGAGTGTGATTTGTGTGTGCTCAATTGTGAGGGTGAGTTTGTAAGGGAGTGACACATTGATTCGAGTGTTGAGTGCTAAACACGAGTGAACTACATTTACGAGTGAATACACGTGAGGGAGCGCTTGTGAGGTCCTTTTTTTTTCTTTTACCTTTCTTTTGTAGCATGGAAAATCCAGACGACAATACTAACATTACTGATGCACGATTGAGAGAAGCACAACAACGAACCATGGAAAGACTAATTCGAGGAATAGAAGAGTTGACTGATCGAATAGGAAGATTGGAGATTCAAAATCAAGCACGACAGAGGATTCCACAACCTACGCCCTCAACCGATACATATGAGGGCGACAATTCTGATCACCACGAGGATAATCCACATGCGGTTGGTCATGGCTTGATGCGAGGGCGAGACCATGGAAGAAGGTATCATAATTTACAACAACGAGTTCCTTATGATGATAGAATTGATCGTAACGTGGGGAGCATCAAATTAAAACTTCCCAAGTTTTATGGCAAAACCGATCCAGAGGAGTACCTTCAATGGGAGAAAACGGTGGAGTCGGTGTTCAACTGTCATAATTTTAGTGATAAAAAGAAGGTACTGTTATGCATTGCTCAATTCAAACAATATGCTCAAATTTGGTGGGATAAATTGATGTCAAGTAGGAGAAGAAACCTTGAAGCACCAATTGATTCATGGTACGAGTTCAAAGAGTCCATGAGGAAGCGTTTTGTTCCACAATATTTTCAACGGGACATGGCGCAAAAGCTTCAAGCATTGAAACAAGGACGCAAGTCTGTGGAAGATTATTACAAGGAGATGGATACATTGATGGATCGACTTGATCTCGATGAGGACATGGAGGCTCTCATGGCGCGGTTTCTTAATGGGTTAAACACAGAGATTGCAGACAAGACTGATTTACAGCCTTATTCTAATATTGAGGAGTTGTTGCACATTGCAATTAAGATCGAGAGGCAAATCCAAAGAAGATCTCAACGGTATTCTTCTAAAACTTTTCCCAATTCTACTTCTACATGGAAAAAGGATAGTAAGAACATTGATTATAAGCATAGAAATCCAGAGATTAATGAGAAGCCTCAAGCTAAATTTGAGAAAGGGGAGAGTTCTAGAACAGGGAAAGAAAAAGTAGAAAAGTCTAATGTTCGAAATAGGGATTTAAAGTGTTGGAGATGTCAAGGGGTAGGACACTATAGTAGAGATTGCCCAAATGCAAGAATTATGACCATCAAGGAGGGAGAAATTGTTACGGATGACGAGGCACATGACGACATAAATGAGGAAACTGATGAGAGTGAGGAGTTTAGCGAAGAGGACCCTACACATATATCTTTGGTTACTCGACGAGCTCTAAACACCCACATTAAGGAGGACGGCCTAGACCAAAGAGAGAACTTGTTTCAAACTCGTTGTCTTGTTCAATCTGTACCTTGTAGTGTTGTCATTGATAGCGGTAGTTGCACCAATGTTGTGAGTTCCATTCTGGTCAAAAGACTTAATTTGAAGACACAACCACATCCAAGACCCTACAAGCTTCAATGGTTGAATGATTGTGGGGAAGTACGGGTAACTCAACAAACTCTTGTTTCATTTACTATTGGAAAATATGTTGATGATGTTTTATGTGATGTTGTATCCATGCATGTTGGAGATTTACTACTGGGGAGGCCATGGCAATTTGATCGTCGGGTAATGTATGATGGGTATGCAAATCGATACTCTTTTACTCACAATGGTAGAAAAACTACTCTTGTTCCATTGTCTCCAAAAGATGTATTTATTGATCATTGCAAACTTGAAAAGAAAAGGCAAGAGGCTGATGCAAAAGCAGAGATTGAAAAAGAATCAAGTGAAAAAATGAGCTTGAGTGAAAAGCAAGAGAGTAACACTCAGCCTAGAGAAAAAAAAGAGAGAAAAGCCAAATCAGTAAGCTTGTATGTTAGATCAAGTGAGGCTAGGAATGTTTTGCTCTCTAACCAGACTATTCTTGTACTTATGTGCAAGGGGTCTTGTTACTTTACTAACATGCTTAACCCTTCTTTGCCTAGTGATTTTGTTGTGCTTTTGCAAGAGTTTGAAGATTTATTTTCTGAGGAGATGCCTAGTAGTTTGCCACCACTTAGAGGGATTGAACACAAGATTGACTTCATTCCTGGCGCGCCCATTCCAAACCGACCAGCATATAGGACTAATCCAAAGGAGGCTGAAGAGATACAAAGGCAAGTAAGTGAACTCCTTGCTAAAGGGTATGTACGTGAAAGTTTGAGTCCTTGTTCTGTTCCAGTTATTCTTGTACCTAAGAAAGATGGTTCTTGGCGTATGTGTGTTGATTGTAGGGCTATAAACAAGATAACTATAAAGTATAGGCATCCAATTCCTAGATTAGATGATATGCTTGATGAATTGCATGGATGTAGTCTTTTTACTAAGATTGATTTAAAATCGGGTTATCATCAAATTCGCATGCATATTGGGGATGAGTGGAAAACAGCTTTTAAAACCAAGTATGGTCTTTATGAATGGTTGGTTATGCCTTTTGGATTAACTAATGCACCTAGTACATTCATGAGACTAATGAACCATGTCTTACGAGAATACTTAGGTAAGTTTGTGGTTGTTTATTTTGATGACATCCTTGTTTACTCTAAATCTTTAGATGATCATATTACCCATGTACGCAATGTTTTGACTACTTTAAGAAATGAATGTTTGTATGTAAATTTAAAGAAATGTAGCTTTTGCATGGAAAAAGTTAACTTTCTTGGGTTTGTAGTTTCATCTAATGGTGTTGAGGTTGATGAGGAGAAAGTGAAGGCTATAAAAGAGTGGCCTACACCTAAAAATGTAAGTGAGGTAAGAAGTTTTCATGGTCTTGCAAGTTTCTACCGTAGGTTCATTAAGAATTTTAGTACAATTGCTTCACCCTTGAATGAACTTGTTAAGAAAAATGTATCCTTTATATGGGAAAAAGATCAAGAACTTGCTTTTAATACTTTGAAAGAAAAATTGAGTTCTGCTCCTTTGCTTGCATTACCTAATTTTGAGTCTACTTTTGAAATTGAATGTGATGCAAGTGGAGTAGGGATAGGTGCTGTATTAATGCAAAATCAAAGACCTTTAATGTTCTTTAGTGAGAAGTTGACTGGTGCATCTTTGAGGTATCCAACTTATGACAAAGAGCTTTATGCTTTGGTTCGTGCATTGCAAACCTGGCAACATTATCTTTGGCCTAAGGAGTTCATTATTCATACGGATCATGAAAGTTTAAAGCATTTGAGAGTACAAAATAAACTCAACAGACGACATGCTAAGTGGTTAGAATTTATTGAAACATTCCCTTATGTCATAAGATATAAACAAGGTAAGGAGAACATTGTTGCCGATGCTTTATCACGAAGGTATGTCCTCCTCAATACTTTGAATGCTAGGTTGTTGGGTTTTGAACACATAAAGGATTTGTATCAACATGACATGTTCTTTGCTCCTTTTGTTGAATCTTGTGAAAAAGGACTCATTGTGGATAATTACTTGTTGTTAGATGGATTTTTGTTCCGAAAAGGCAAACTTTGCATACCATCTTGTTCCATACGTGAGCTACTTGTGAGGGAAGCTCATGGAGGTGGTTTAATGGCACACCATGGAGTTTCTAAAACTTATGATATGCTGTCTGAACATTTTTTTTGGCCTAAAATGAGACATGATGTTCATAAAGTTTGTGCTCGTTGCATAGCATGTAAACAAGCTAAGTCTAGGCTTCAACCACATGGTTTATACTCCCCATTACCAGTTCCTAATGGTCCTTGGATTGATATATCAATGGATTTTGTTTTAGGTTTACCTAGGACTAGGAAAGGTTATGATAGCATCTTTGTTGTGGTTGATCGATTTAGTAAAATGGCTCATTTTATTCCTTGTCACAAAACTGATGATGCAAAACATATTGCAGACCTGTTCTTTAGGGAAGTTGTACGATTGCATGGCATTCCTAAAAGCATCGTTAGTGATCGTGATGTCAAATTTTTAAGCCACTTTTGGCGTGTTTTATGGGGTAAGTTAGGAACTAAGCTCGTATATTCAACTACTTGTCATCCTCAAACGGATGGACAAACTGAAGTTGTTAACAGAACCATGACTACTATGCTTAGGGCTATTATTGATAAGAATCTTAAGACTTGGGAGGATTGTTTGCCATTTATAGAATTTGCATATAATAGGGTTGTTCATAGCACTACTAAATGCACACCTTTTGAAATTGTTTATGGCTTTAATCCTTTAACCCCCACTGACTTGTTACCTATACCGTCAAAAGAATTTGTGAATTTTGATGCAAATACCAAGGTTGAGTTTGTTCATAAATTGCACAAGCAAGTAAAAGAACAAATTGAGAAACAAAATTCCAAGGTTGCCACCCGAATTAATAAAGGACGTAAGATTGTCATCTTCAAGCCAGGAGATTGGGTTTGGGTGCATTTTCGAAAAGAAAGATTTCCTACTCAAAGAAAATCTAAGCTTTTACCACGAGGAGATGGACCTTTTCAAGTTCTTGAGCGCATCAATGACAATGCTTATAAAATTGATTTACCAGGTAAGTACGGTGTTAGTGCAACTTTTAATGTTGCTGATTTGAGTCCTTTTGATGTAGGTGATGGCTTGGATTCGAGGACGAATCCTTCTCAAGAGGGGGAGAATGATATGAACAACGACCAAGGAATTTCCATACCTCAAGGTCCAATTACAAGGACGAGAGCCAAGAAGCTACAACAAACCTTATACAGTTATATTCAAGCTATGGTGAGCTCATCAAAGGAAATTCTAGAAGACGTTGGTGACCTCCCTTATATGTTATGCAAAGTTGAGCTTCAAGACAGAGATGAATTAAATGCACTTTAAGTTGCATTTAATGAACTTCGCTGAATTTATCAATAGTCCAAGGATGACTAATAAGCCCATTTTATTATTTGCATTATTTAATTATAGTTTAACTATTTGTTTTCATATTTAAGCTAGTTTTAAATATAGGAGTTAAGGTTATATTGTAACCCACATAGGTTACTATATTCCACCATTAACCAGCCATTTTAATATGGAGGTTATGGGTATTTCTCATTTACTAGCCCATTTAATTTTGGAGTTATGTATCACATAGGTTAAGGTTTGTAAAGGCTATATAAAGCCTTCTTTTCTTTGATTAGACATCAGATTTTGGAATTGAGAATAGAATTTCTATTTTAGCTTTGTTGAGAGCTAAACTTTCTTTGCAAATTCTTGTGTTTAGAACTTGCATGTAGAGTCATTCAAGTGGTATTGATCAAACCTCTTGTGGAGTGATTCGAATCACGAGTTTAGAAACGAGTTTTCTTTACTCTTGATCTTGATCATCAAGGTAATCCGTTTCATACTTTCCCTTGGGTTGATATCCATATCATGTCAATTCTAGTGTGTATCACACCTCTTTGCCACATGTTTGTGTTTCTATTCTTTGATAATCCGAGGCTGCAATTTCTTTCTCCTCTCTATATATTTCTCTTTGGACTTCTCGAGCTAAATAATGCTTGAGGTTTTTGTCCATTCACTTTAAAAGATCTCCCTTTCTCCATGTTTATCATGCTTTATGGTTATTGTCAGGATCATATAGTTATTGCCTAGATCTCCATTAACATGCTTTATGGTTATTGCGAGGATCATATAGTTATTGCCTAGATCTCCATTCTTTTATAAAGACAATGCTCTTTTGAACTTCTCCATCTAAACTTTGAATTAAATAGCAACACTCTTTATTTTTTTATAGAGGTCCTTTGACCTTATTTTGATATCATACTATTTTTTGTTTCCACCTTCATCAATCGATTTTTCATAGGCTAAGTGCGTAAATTCATATAGTTTATTTGGTTACATTCACCTCAAATCTCCCTATAACACCCAAAGAATTCAAACCTTCTCAAGAATTCAAACCTTCCAAGAAGGTAGTCATGTTAGGATGTACACTGTTTTGGAAAACAAGAATAATTATAAAAAAAAATAAGAAAAATGGAAATTTCCAATTTTTATGGAACTTCTTGAATTTTTAACATTTTATTGAGAAACATTTTCAAAGGATCCCAAGAAGAGAAAAATGATTAAGGGATAGAGAATTTTCCAAAAATTATAGATTTTCCAGAGAAATAATATTTAAATAATAAAAATGGCAAATTTCCAAGATGCCCCTGGAAAAGCGGATAATTACGAAAATGCCCCTTGGAACAAAATATGAACGTCTACCATGGCCGCTTGCACAAAACACCCCAAACCGCATATGTCAACCATCAGATCTTCTCCAAAATTGAGGAGTATCTAGAACACTGACAGTTCATCACATCTAACCGCTAGAATTCAAAATTAAGGTCGGTAAAGCCTTGGTCAGAGTAGATGATTTCGGCGAAAGATCTAGAAAACTCAAGGAAGAAACTGTGATGATTTTGGACGTTTCAATGGTGGTGGAGCGTTCTTCTATAAATTATGAGGTAGGGGCAACTAAAACGAACAAGAATTGAGCCCAATCCAAACCTTAATCAAGTATTAAGAGTGTTTAGATTTTGAGTATCGTACTTAAGATATTCTCCAAATTCATAAGCTACCGTCCATCTTTTGCATTCAAACCTGTTCCTCATCATTCTAAAGAAGATTACCTAGAGGTTTGGTGAAGGACGAAAGCTTCGAAAGTGCCCCTATCCTATTCCCCCATTTATGTCCGCCATTGAAGAAACTCCAAGGAAAGCTCAAAATTCAATCCGAGTCATAGGTAATCTCGTCGAATAAATTCTATCCCAATTAATTTCTACACACTTTAAGGATCAATTTTGAAAATGGCCTCGAAGGAATACAACCTCAGGAACAAGCGTAATCGAAGAAATTCGATATCAGGTAAGTTTTGGGAAGAAATTTCAATTCTTGCTTACAACCCTCAATGCCCAAATTTGATGTTTCCAATAGTTAGAGGGAACTAAATAGAGCATATTTGATGAAGGAATCGAAGGCTAAGACGCTCTAGTTCGAGATGTCCAATAGACGGAAAAATTGTGTTATGGATTGAGTTACAAATAGAGGGAAGGAACTCAAAATTCACCTAAACCACGCTCAGAAAGCCTCTTAGAAAAATCCCTTTAGTTTAAGTAAGGTGTAAGAAAGATCTTTTCTGAAGGACGTGCACCCTGATAGTGCTTGCACCGTCATAACCAATAACAAAACCTCCTGGATTTACTCCGGTAATCAATCGAGTTTTTCCTCGACTTTGAATGTCTATAACTTACACTGTAGTTGATGAACAGGTGAGATATCTATCCCAAACTCTTCCTTGACAGTTCATCTTTAAGTTTCGTGAAGGAATCTAAGGGAGAAACGCTCTAGAATGGGCTGGCGGACTTCATTTTCAGGCGGAGGAACAACACCACGAATCCTCTTCTTCCTGTGTGGGAGGAAGAAGACAATGACATGGCCGGTTCAATTGAACCGGCCACATCAACCCTAAACCGACCCTCTTTATTTTTTCATCAAATTGAACCTCTTTCGGACCGGATCTAACAAAATTCTCAATGGTTCCAGAAACTAGACTCATTAAGGAAGCTACTATAGAAAATACCGGAAGCTCAAGAAATAGGGTCCCCAACACCGGACAAGAGGTAAGTTGCCACCCTGGACTTTTCTCACGAAAAACTTGTAGGGATCATTGGTATTCTAAATAAACCTTAAGCCAAGTATGAAATAATGTTACATGAAAGAAAAATTCACAGAACGTGAGTTAAAGACCCGAACCAATCAAATTGCTCAAGATTTAGATAACGTTAAAATGATCCGCTAAATGAACTCTGCTCCTTATGAAATTTTAATGTTGTTCATATTTTGACATGTTGGGCTTATGAATGAAATTTGGTGTTCATTAGATAAGAATAAGTAGGAAAAACAAGTAACAATGAAAAATGACCATAATGCCCCTAAGGAAGACTACCTTCGGTTCCATCCCTAAACGACCTCCAAATATTATGAAATGTTGCATGCATCTTAGGAGGTTGTATAAAGTAGTTGAGTCTGAGAGTCATTGGAAAATATTAGGTAGCGAAACCAAGACATCGAGAAAAACATTCATTACGATCCATACGGCTTTACCTCATAGGATGACTAATGAAGTATCCTAAAAATAAATGATTTCTCACATGTACCCTTGATCAGTAACAAGATTTTACATTCACAAGATCACATTGGGCTATTCCTAAGAAGAATGCTTACGTTTCAAGCTTGGCTCAAACATTATGCACAAAACTTATGATAGCGAAGAATCAAGGAAAAACATCTCGGTTAATGCAAGTAAACATGATTAACAAGTTGCTAAGATCCATGCTGGAGTAACCTTATCTCTGCTCACGAGGTGTACCACGAGGTCCCTCTTCCAATTTAGGTGGGATACCTTATTATATGTGTCATGAGCAGGATGCCATGATGGGCCTATTATTAATAATTTTTCCTCCACCTAAATGAGATGCCTTGAATCACGATTGCCAACAGGATTCCAAGATCATGACGACACCACCTATGTATTCATGGGGAGAGCGAAATAAGGGTTACTCTGGAAAAAATTTCAGGACTAAAATACGATGAATTATATGATCACCCCTAAAGGGTGGTTCCTGAAAACGAAACAAGAAGTCTATCCTCGCTCAAGATCACAATTAAGAGCCTACAAGTAGGCTACTTACAAAGTGTTACTCACTCCATGTTTATCATTTTTTTTTTCAGATAACTAAGAGCTGATCGTAGATAGGAGCGGACTTTGCGAGGGCCATGGATCAACCCTCTCTTTCAAACTTTCTATATTTTGTGTTAGTTTTTTGTTCACTTCTTATTTTTTATTTTTAAATTAGCCTATGTGAGTACTACTTTATTATATTACTGATATGTAGGTAAAAAAATTATGTTTTACAATGTAAATAAATAAATTTTATAAAAAAAGAAAAACTTAGGTCTTTATCCTCCATATGTTCCATATGTAGCATGGTTGAAATTTAACTTCTTCAATGTTAAAAATGCTTTAGGTTCTAGTTTTAGGGGTAGATGACATATCTTCCCAAAAACTAGCTTGGAAGAGGACATCCTTAGAGGAATCTTAGAGGGATTTTGAAGGTTGTACAAATTTTTGAAGATATTTTTTATTTCTTAGTTGGAGATCTCTGTTTGTCCATTGATTTGGGATGATAAGATGTTGTCACCATGTTTTACATTGTACTTTTAAAAGGCTATTAATCAACCTGTTTACAAAATGCAATCCTTCGATGCCCTTGTACACCAAACCAAGTAAATAGATTTCTTTTTAGAAACTTGAGTACGATCCTCTCATCATTGGATTGGCAAGCTATCATTCCTACCCACTACTAGGATATACAAATTTCATGAAAGGGAGAAAATGACCCCATAAAGTTAATGGCCCATAAATCAAAAAGCTCTTCTTCTAAAATAAAATTTAAGGGTAGCTCATTTTTCTTACTAATACTTGTCCTTTGATATTAATCCTAACGTTTGCAAAATTCTATAATATCCCTAAAAATTGTTGGCTAATAAATTGTTTCAGGAAAGAATCTCCTTCTTTACTAATAGTTTTACTTTTTACGCAGAATGCCATAGGCTAAAAAATTGGCTACGTTTTCATACAATGGACCTATTGCTTCCTTTTTGTTGCTTTTATTGAATATCGGCTCCTCCATGAATGCATCATAGATACTTTTGGTTGAATTTTTTCTCCATGTTTTCCAGCCTAGATAGGCGATTTGCTACATGGTTTTTAGCAGCTATGTTAGTATCTAAGATTTGTATCTTAGATTCTTGTAGTAATAGCATGATCGGGTGCATTTTGCACCAAATAAATAAGTCCTAAAATTTTCAACAGCCAAACACTATCGCTAGAAGCTCTTTTTCTTTTGTGGTATAATTCACTTGAACCTCATTTAATGTTTTGCTTGAATAATAGATAGGATTAAGTACCTTTGCTTCCTTTTTATTCTGGATTTGCCTCTATAACTCGATCACTAACCTCACATATTAATCCAAATGGTGAATTCCATTCAGGGGTTAACATTATCGGAACCTAGTTTAGTTTATATTGAATTTAATGCTTGAAAAGCTATCATGCCTTGTTTATAAAAAAAGAATGAATTTCTTATTTTCCTCCCACAAGTTGCAGGAGGATTTTGCAACTTTGGAGAAGTTCTTGATAAACCTCCTAACCTAAGAAATTTCTTATTCCTTTAAAAGTGGTAGGTGAATTTAGTTTCTCAATGGTTTCAATTTTTGGATGTGTTCACTTTTATTCCTTTTCCCAATATATTGTGGCCTAGCACTATCTCTTCATTCACAATAATGAAATTTTTTCCTATTTAGTTCAAGATTCTTTTCCTCGCACTTTGTACAACCTTCCTTAAACGACACAAACAAATTTCAAATGATTCTCTGTAAGTTGAGAAGTCATCTATGAATGGAAATCATACATCGTTAGAATGTTTCTAGAGTGTTGCATAGCTCAAAAGACATCATTCTAAAGGTAAAAATGTCATGCAGACATGTAAATGTGGTCTTCTCATGGTCTTCTGGATTGATTGTAAACTTGTTATATCCCAAATAACTATCTAAAACATAATTATGTGACTTTCTAGCAAGTTTATCGAACATTTGATCAATGAATGACAAGGGAAAATGGTTATTGCACGTTGCCTTGTTCAGTCTTCTATAATCCATACACATTCTCTGTCCATTCATTATTCCAGTGGGGATTAGCTCATTGTTCTCATCTCCTACTTCTGTCATTTCTTCTTTCTTTGGAACACATTGGAACACATTGAATAGGACTAACTCTACTGATATTTGCAATCAAATAGATTATTCCAACATCTAGTTACTTAATAATATCTTTTCTAATAACCTCGTTCATCGTTGGGTTTAATCTTCTTTGTTGAAAAATAGTTTTAAATTGTCCTTCTTCAAGTTGAATCATGTGCATACATAGTAAAGGACTAATCACTTTTATGTCTGTAAATGTCGACCATATTGCCCTTCTGTGCTTTGTTAACGTTTCTAGAAGCATGTTCTTTGAACGGATAAAAGTGTTGCTAAGATGATGATAAGTAGTATCTCCTCGTCACCTAGATATGAATATTTAGGATAGGGGCAGTCGTTTCAAGTCTAGTTGTGGTGCTTCTTTAATATATGGCTTCATTTGTGAACTTTTTCTTCCCTCTAATTCTAGGGATTCAATAACTCTATTGACTTCATACAAAACTGCATGATGTTCGATGAAATTACTCTATCTTCTGTCTTCTTCTCGCATATATTCCCATTATCTCATTCCTCTTTGAATGGTTGTTCTGTCAGCTCATAAATTTGTGAGCATTCCTCTACCTTTGTTGGATATTTTAGGTCGTCATTTATATATCAAACTCCACTTACTGGTTACAAATTACAAATTCACAAATTCTCAAAGTGATGGTTTCTTTGTGGACATCTACAGATGTTCTTCCAATTTAAGTGTTAAGAATGTGAAACAGTGTAGGATTGTAAATCTTATCTTTAAATAGTATACAAACTACTAAATAACTCCTACAAATAATAGAAAATATACTATAAAATATAACAAATATACTGCTAACCAACATAAGATAAAACATACCAAATATACTATTAAACCAAATACCATAAATAAAATAAAATATACTAAAAACCAATTCCTAAAATTAAGAAAAAAAATTATAACGGATTCCAACTATATAAAATATATTCCACAAGTCATAATACTCCGAAGTGTAGTTGGAGAGGGTATGTCAATCACACCCAACTTCTCTCTCATAAAATCAAATAGTTGGAGAGTGTAGGTCAATCACACCCCATTTATTTTCAGAATATCAAATGGTTGTCTTCACAAAGCTGGAGTGAAAATCTTTAAGTTAACTCTAAACAATTATTTGCTGATGATATGGATACATTGATTTACTTTTTAGACTTCCAATAAATAATTTAATTTAATAGGGAAGATGCATAACCGAGAAATAGACTGCAATGATTTACTCCAGGACGGGTAATTTGTCCCATTTAATTTGGTTGGAACAGGTGAATATCTGTGTAACGACCCGAAATTTTCTACTTAATTTAAGGTCGCTACTGTATACATACCATAAACATTGAATGCAGAAGACTTCATTTAAATTCCATAAAACATAACCTTTAACTTAAAAACACAGCCATGGACTTACGTGTTTCGAAAACATCTTTAAAACGACACAACAAAAGACCCGAAATAAAATAAATAAGCGTTTAAGTTTAAAACATCCTATTCTATCCTAAGTCTAAGAAAATAAATACCACTATCCTATGCATGTGCCATGATCTCGAGTTGCGATGCCGTCGTCAGCCGTACAGGAATGTCTTGCCTTAACCTGAAAAATGTAGTAGCACATGGCCTGAGTATTTAAAGAAATACTCAGTAAGTGACCCCACTATTGGGGTTAAATGCAACAATCACATGCAATGAAATGATGGGACCTATCTTTCGTTTCGTTTCATTTCGTTTCGTTTCGTTTCGTTTCTTTTTCGTTTCGTTTCGTTTCATTTTCCCTACGGTGTAATCCTAACAGGTAATCGTGGACGTGTACCATATACTCTACACGCAGCCCATACGTGCGAGTATGGGCTCACCAGCTAGTTCGCACACCGCTGGGCCACTGTCCCTAGCCGGTGGGCATGCTCTGGGGGCCCACCGGGACCCGTTAAAACTAAAACCGTCACGGCAGCGCTATGCAGGGCATAACGATCGTTGTCCTGCCATTTGGATGTACGCGTCCGTACCCTCGTGATGGGATAGGGGTATCCCCCCAAATGCATGATCACACAATATGCATGAGGTCCCACTAGTCCTACAGTCATCATTTAATGAACATAACCCCGTGTCACGTTTTCATGCTTACATGTCATTCTCATTCTCATTTCGTTACATATCATACATATTCCTAGCGGGGTTATGTATCATGCAATTTACCGTATTTCATGTCATACAATTCATTCAGTTACATTCCAATACTCATACAACAAGCCATAATCGTACAAGGGCCACACATCGTCACATGCATTCATATCACATCAACTAAGCAGCATAAATAACATACATTCACGTTCACATGATTTCGTACTTAAGCACAATAATCTAGCATACAATGTATCATATCATAACCAAGTCATAACGTAAACACTTCATAGTCATATCGTTCTCTAACTTACCATAGCCTTAACGTTCTTATACCTATCACAGACATATCATTACGTGACGTACCTTAGTCATATCATCACCAGAACGTATCCTAACGCCATCGTTTTATCAATCTATCACAAACCTATCCCTCTCTACCCATAACCTAACCGTATTCTTTCATCAATCTCTCCTATCCATAGCACTCCGGTATGTAACCTAACCTTAACATTTCATGAACGTATCTTACTCCTATCGTTACATTTTGTTTTGTGCATCCTTCTCGTATCCTATCTCAAACATCTCCTAGAGCACATCGTACCATAATTATTATCATACAATCCACATATTATATAACATAACATAACATATAGGAAGCATATCGATCCACAGACAATTCACACATATCAATATATATGACACGTGCAGAACCACAGGACACGTGTCAACATCAAATATAACCTTGCCGATAGTAAGGTCACTTACCTGGCAAGCTTAAGTCATTGTCACGTATATATCCTTACTGAAAGTTCGATTCCGTCCTTTGAAATCCAAGCCAACCTATGTGAGCCCATAACATCAGTTTCAAGTTTGAACTCTATACTATGTGAGCCCTCTGATATTTACTGTTATAGTTTTAAATTATGTTTAACAAATCTTCCCTCAATCTTCCCTCCTCCCTCATGGTAATTATTTTCATTCCCATTCTGTGAATAGATTCTCAGTTTTGTAAATATCTGTAAATAAGATATTACTCTAATTCTATATTTATTTTCATTCTGTAAACCGATATTATTGGCCAATTTTAATTTCACTACTATCTTGCAGATTTATGGATCTGCCAGCTAAAATTATATTGATTCTAACCTTATTTCCTATAACTTACGATGCTACAAAAAATCTAATTAATTGAACATGGGATCTGATTATTACATACGGTAAGATAGGAAAGAAGATTTGATCCTAAATTAATTTCTTTTAAGCATAACTATAAAGAAAAAGGAGTTCTGAGATAGAATTTTACCGTAATAACTGACAAAAATCTCTAAATCTCCAATCTGTTCAAATACTTCTTCTCAAATCTGACTATGGTTGTTTTCTGTTTNTAGATGGGCAGAGGAGAGATAATTGTGGGAAGAGAGGTTAGTGGAGAGAGATGGGGAAATGTTTATTTTTTTTTTATTTTTTTTTTAATTATTATTTTTTAATTAATTAATTAATTAAATTTATTTTTTTATTTCTTATAATATGGTTGAGATATTGTTATCTACCTCCTTTATTTACTATTTACTCTCTTTATTTACTCTGGAATACGAAATTATTTATAATATTTATTTTAATTTTACTATTTACTCTTACATTCTTGATATTANTTTTTTAACAAGTATACCTTAATTCGTATGAGTCATAACATTTATTTGCATGCATAAAACTTTCATAAGTCTATCACTTTGCATTCATAAAATCTTTGAATCCTTATAAGGTGTCTTGTCAGATAGTTAGATATTTTAAATCTTAATTCATACTCCAAAAGGGTCTTTTGGTCATTTACCCCCAAATCTTGGTTTAATTCTTCGACATATTCTAATGACCTTGTAACATTGTGTAATCCCTATACACCATGATATAAGGCTTCTCATCAAATCTCATGTCATTTAGAGGTCACTTTGGTCATAAACTAGTGGTACGTAATTATAGGGGCATTTTAGTCATTTTACACCTAAACTTGGTTTAGCCCATTATCATAACCTAATAGTCACCAAATTTCGTACATAACCTTATCATGTCATATTGAGTCTTCTTCTAAAATTTCATGGACAACATAATTTATCTAAGGTTTGTGGCTTAGGCAGTTCATTGAAATAAATGTTATGTGTACAATAACGTTGGAAAACTTACCTAGTTCCTCATTTTTTTTCCCCATGATTCCATCTACTCGATCAATTGTTTTACTAGTTTGTGATTTACATTGTTCTCCAAATCAGATTTTCTACACTTAGCTAAAGGTTCAGTAATTGACCCATTTGTCCATACATCCTCAAAATCTGATTTTAAAATACGAGATCTCCGCCTACACAAGCAAATTGTTGGTAAAACTCCAAAATGACACTTTCTTTTGATCTAAATTTTTCCTCTCCTTATCATTAAAGAAAGACAACGAAAAATTTCAGGGTCGAAACCTTCTCGAGAATTTCTCTTGAGATTCGAACCCATAGCTGATGATAGAACTAGAATAGATATTTTTTGTTTCCTACTCGCACGCATTCATACCTTTGTTTCTCGATCAATCTCTAATTCCAATCTTCCTCCCCAATCAAATATTATGGTGCCAGTATAGATCGAAATTTTGTTATAGTTCAATTCTAAAAGGTAATAGATACCGGGGCTTTGCAATATTTGACTGATCACAATTCTGTATAGTCCATTTACTATAGGAGTTCCCCAGGAATTCATTAGAGGAATGTTTCCAATTAAAATTGTTCGTTCTCTATATTTTTAATAATTAAAAAGAAAGAAAGAATTGTTTTCCTTTCCTCATTATTGTTGGTGTCCA
>NW_019646548.1:25421-26245 GCF_002806865.2 Cucurbita pepo subsp. pepo
TAACTTTGTGTAATCCCTTTACACCATGATATAAGGCTCCTCATCAAATTTCATGTCATTTAGAGGTAACTTTGGTTATAAACTAGTGGTACGTAATTATAGGGGCATTTTAGTCATTTTACACCTACACTTGGTTTAGCCCGTTATCATAACCTAATGGTCACCAAATTTCGTACATAGCCTTATCATGTCATATTGGGTTTTCTTCTAAAATTTCATGGACCACATAATTCATCTAAGGTTTATGGCTCTGGCACTTCATTGAAACAAATGTTCATGTATACGATAAGGTTGGAAAACTTTNTACATGATTCCATCTACTAGATCAATAGTTTTACTAGTTTCTGCTTTACATTGTTCTCCAAATCAAATTTTCCACACTTAGCTAAAGGTTCACTAATTGACATGTTTGTCCATGCGTTNTTGACCTGTTTGTCCATGAGTTCTCAAAATCTCATTTTTAAATATCCAAAATGGCATTTTCTTTTGATCCAATTTTTTTTTCTCTCTCCCTATCATTAAAGAAATACAAAGAAAAATTTTGGGTTAGAAACATTCTCAAGAATTCCNACATTCTCGAGAATTTCTCTTAAGATTTGAACCCATAGCTGATGGTAGAACTAGGATAGATATTTTCTGTTTCCTACTCACACGCGCTCATATCTTTGCTTCTCGATCTATCTCTAATTTTAATCTTCCTCTCCAATAAGATATTACGGTGCTAGTGTAGACCAAAATTTCATTACAGTCCAATATTGACCGGTAATAGATACCGGGGCTTTGCAATATTTGACTGATCACAATTCTGTATAGTCCATTTACTA
>NW_019646548.1:27249-30576 GCF_002806865.2 Cucurbita pepo subsp. pepo
AAGAATGGGCTTAACAAAATTCTCTTATAAAAATTGGTATTGTATAAGCATGGTGGATATCCTCAGATGCCATAAAACTTGGGATACTTGAAAATCAAACTTAAAATGATAGTCTTGAAACTTTACTATAGTAATACCTTTTAACCAGGTTGACATTGCTAGGAAAAATTGTTCGGTAATTTCCTACAACAATTTGTTTATGTTGAGCTTCCTGAGTGCATTCGTGTACCCTAAGAAGAATTACCACAAAACTTCTAATTGATTTAGAGACAATGTCCCACTCTAATCCTCGTGTATCCCCCACCCAAGTTCATCTTAAATCATGGTTTCTTAAATTGAAGGTATGTTGACAATCTCATATCTCATACCGTAGTCCCTTTCCATATACCTCTAAAATTTTGACCATGATCATAATGCCTCGTCCAAACTGTGGCTGGATACTTTTAAATCACCTCACAACTTCCTTAATTGGTTGTATTATTATTTATTTATTTATTATATTTTTTTTTTAATTTTCAGCTTGTATTAAAGCAGAAAAGTTTTCTATATCTCAGTACTTCCAAAGCTCAGCTTCCATTAAAGGCACTTATGGTCTTAACTTTAAGTATACATGTTTTAAACTTTTATGGTCTTAACTCAATTTTTTTTTTGTTTTTTTTTTTACGGATACTTTTAATTTCATCTTTACATACTTCAAAGTTATAAAATTTCCTTTCAAACGCTACAACTTTTAATATCTATAGTGTACTATAAGATATTGACATCTATCAAGCTTCTTAGGTCATTTTATTTCATCTGACACTACTTACTCTTCAGTATACATTGGTACATTCATTCTCATCTCTATGGTCATAAAACTGTGTAGTTTATCTATGTTCGAGATGTCTAACTAAAGCATATGACATTTCTTAGCAAAATCATATTCACGCATACACTAACATTTAGTAGCTTACTAAAACTATAGTTACTCATTCACAATGACAACCTTAGTAAATCAAAACATCATCAATACAACAATTTACATTCACATTCCACGCAAGGTAAAACATAACATATTCTACATTCTAATAAATATAGAATTAAGCCAACAATAATGTAGTAAATTACAATAAAATCAATGGTGTAAAAGTCCAAATACGAGTTATATTTTATAATGACCAAGCAATAACAACATACACAATTAACGACATTTCATTTTTTATCTTAAGCAAGACATACCTGACGGAGAAGGGGTATCAACGGTGGGACCATGAAACATGTCAAGCCTACATCGTAGGCTAGTCTACAAGATCTATAACCTAAAGCTCTGATACCAACTGTAACGACCCGAAATTTTCTACTTAATTTAAGGTCGCTACTGTATACATACCATAAACATTGAATGCGGAAGACTTCATTTAAATTTCATAAAACATAACCTTTATCTTAAAACACAGCCATGGACTTACGTGTTTCGAAAACATCTTTAAAACGACACAACAAAAGACCCAAAATAAAGTAAATAAGCGTTTAAGTTTAAAACATCCTATTCTATCCTAAGTTTAAGAAAATAAATACCACTATCTTATGCATGTGCCATGATCTCGAGTTGCGATGTCGTCGTCAGCCGTACAGGAATGCCTTGCCTTAACCTGAAAAATGTAGTAGCACATGGCCTGAGTATTTAAAGAAATACTCAGTCAGTGACCCCACTATTGGGGTTAAATGCAACAATCACATGCAATGAAATGATGGGACCTATCTTTCGTTTCGTTTCGTTTCATTTTCCCTACGGTGCAATCCTAAAAGGTAATCGTGGACGTGTACCATATACTCTACACGCAGCCCATACGTGCGAGTATGGGCTCACCAGCTAGTTCGCACACCGCTGGGCCACTGTCCCTAGCCGGTGGGCATGCTCTAGGGGCCCACCGGGACCTGTTAAAACTAAAACCGTCACGGCAGCGCTATGCAGGGCATAACGATCGTTGTCCTGCGATTTGGATGTACGCGTCCGTACCCTCGTGATGGGATAGGGGTATCCCCCCAAATGCATGATCACACAATATGCATGAGGTCCCACTAGTCCTACAGTCATCATTTAATGAACATAACCCCGTGTCACGTTTTCATGCTTACATGTCATTCTCATTCTCATTTCGTTACATATCATACATATTCCTAGCGGGGTTATGTATCATGCAATTTACCGTATTTCATGTCATACAATTCATTCAGTTACATTCCAATACTCATACAACAAGCCATAATCGTACAAGGGTCACACATCGTCACATGCATTCATATCACATCAACTAAGCAGCATAAATAACATACATTCACGTTCACATGATTTCGTACTTAAGCACAATAATCTAGCATACAATGTATCATATCATAACCAAGTCATAACGTAAACACTTCATAGTCATATCGTTCTCTAACTTACCATAGCCTTAACGTTCTTATACCTATCACAGACATATCATTACGTGACGTACCTTAGTCATATCGTCACAAGAACGTACCCTAACGCTATCGTTCTATCAATCTATCACAAACCTATCCCTTTCTACCCATAACCTAACCGTATTCTTTCATCAATCTCTCCTATCCATAGCACTCCGGTATGTAACCTAACCTTAACGTTTCATGAACGTATCTTACTCCTATCGTTACATTTCGTTTTGTGCATCCTTCTCGTATCCTATCTCAAACATATCCTAGAGCACATCGTACCATAATTATTATCATACAATCCACATATTATATAACATAACATAACATATAGGAAGCATATCGATCCACAGACAATTCACACATATCAATATATATGACACGTGCAGAACCACAGGGCACGTGTCAACATCAAATATAACCATGCCGATAGTAAGGTCACTTACCTGGCTAGCTTAAGTCGTTGTCACAAATATATCTTTAATGAAAGTTCGATTCCGTCCTTTGAAATCCGAGTCAACCTATATGAGTTCATGACATCAGTTTCAAGTTTGAACTCTATAAAATTATTTCTCTAATTTAGATTGGTCATCGTAAAATTATGATATTTCCTGTTACACAAAATTTAAAGGAGCTCATTGCACTCTGATATTTCCTATTTTACTGTTAAATGCTGTTCAACAAATCTTTCAACAAATCTTTCCTGTTCAACAAATCTTTCCTCAATCTTTACTGTTCAACAAATCTTTCCTCAATCTTTCCTCTTCTTCTGTAATTATTTTTAAGAAGGTATTATTCAATTTCGTTAATCTATTCCTACTTCCAAATCTTCCCTTTTTATTTTTATTACTATTATTCTTTTCAGTTAAGAGTGTTTATGATTTCTATCTC
>NW_019646548.1:31722-41027 GCF_002806865.2 Cucurbita pepo subsp. pepo
AGAACGTTAAGGCTATGGTAAGTTAGAGAACGATATGACTATGAAGTGTTTACGTTATGACTTGGTTATGATATGATACATTGTATGCTAGATTATTGTGCTTAAGTACGAAATCATGTGAACGTGAATGTATGTTATTTATGTTGCTTAGTTGATGTGATATGAATGCATGTGACGATGTGTGACCCTTGTACGATTATGGCTTGTTGTATGAGTATTGGAATGTAACTGAATGAATTGTATGACATGAGATACGGTAAATTGCATGATACATAACCCCGCTAGGAATATGTATGATATGTAACAGAATGAGAAAGAGAATGACATGTAAGCATGAAAACGTGACATGGAGTTATGTTCATTAAATGATGACTGTAAGACTAGTGGGACCTCATACCGGACGATGTGTCAGCCTTCTCACTGTTCCCCGTAGGGGGGTAGACATGAGACGGTGTGCCAGTAAGAACGCTGGACCCCAAAGGGGGGTGAATTTGGGGGTGGTCCCACATCGATTGGAGGAAGGAAAGAGTGCCAGCGAGGACACTGGGCCCCGAAGGGGGTGGATTGTGATGTCCCACATTGGTTGGGGAGGAGAACAAATCACCCTTTATAAGGGTGTGGAAACCTTCCCCTAGCAGACGCGTTTTAAAGCATTGAGGGGAAGCCCGAAAGGGAAAGCCCAAAGAGGACAATATCTGCTAGCGGTGGATCTGGGTCATTACAATCTGGCTGATCACTTCTTAGTTCATGCATAAATGATTTACGAGATGGTAATTTGTCCCATTTAATTTGATGGAACAAGTAAATCTCCTTGATGTTCATAACGGTGAATGTAATAATGATGTGTTAAATCAATATCTGACATTTTGAAGCTGGATTTGGCTGATTTCGCCAAAAAGAAAATTTTGATATTTAAGAATACCAAGATCGATGTTCCCTTGAATCACTTGAGAGGTTTATGCACGTGGGATACTCTAAGCATCAAGTTCTTGATTCCTTTAAGGAAGTTTCAAAGGATAACCTGAACAGGATATCTTATCACTTTGGCCAGCAGTTTTATGTAGCCTTCGTTGTTTATGGTCAAGTAGGAGCAGTTGGAAGGAAAAATGCATTGTTTATGGTCAAGTAGATTCTTGATTTCTTTAAAGAAGTTTTAGAGGATAATCTGAATAGGGTATCTTATCACTTTGGCTAGCAGTCTTATGTAGCCTTTGGTCAAGTAGAAGCCGTTGGAAGGAAAAATTTGTTGTTTATAGTCAAGTAGACGCAGTTGGAAAGGAAAATATGTCGACGGGTTCTTTTAAAGAGGGGTATGTGCTAGAGATAGTTGTCAGTGATAATGGAGAGAGATCTTTTAACTTGAGTGCTTGATCTGATATGAACCAAGAGACATGATTCATACAATATACTTCAATGAAGATCTGAAGAAAATGTTGTCAAAATTATCAAAAGAGGTTGCAATTCATGTCACATTGAAGAGGAATGAAGTTTGATGGTTATAAATTTTGGGTGGGTTACAATTTAGAGTAATCTATAGTTATTGTATTTTAAGACATTTTATTTACTTTAAGTTACATTCACATAATGGCTAATTATGGCCATTGAGTATGGATGTTACACCTTTTGGAATGCCTTAAATAGTTTCATTTTGAGGCTATATAAAGCCATGTATGTTGTATTTGTAAGGAGACTTGGAAAATAGAGTAAAAGAAGCATTTGTGCTTTTCTTTAGCCAATGGCTAAGTTTCTTTGCAATTCTATGTAGTTTAGGTTGCATGTAGAATCATTCAAGCTCGACATGATCAATCTTGCTTGTGGAGTGATTCGAATCTCAAACAAGTGTTCTTGCTTTGAGATATTTGATCAACCAGAATCATTCAAGCTAGACATGATCGATCTTGCTTGTGGAGTGATTCGAATCTCAAACAATGTTCTTGCCTTGAGATATTCGATCAACAAGGTAATCCGAATCTTATTCCCCTTGTAATGATTCCTTATCTTATCATTTGGTATCAGAGCTTCAGGCTCAAGATCGGATATATGTTTCCTTTGCGTTTCTTCTCAATTTGATTTTTATTTATTTTCATCTTTTTAGTTTTTAATTGACCCAGAGTTCAAAATTCAATCTTTGCTCTATTTAAAATTTTGAGAGGTGAGAATGAGAGCTTCATTTGTGTAACCGAGTGTAAAAAGAGTGTCCTAAAATTTCCTTAAGTGTATACTCGTGAGGAGAGTGTTGTGAGGTCCTTCGTATTTCCATAACTTATTTTTTGCAGCAAAGTTTCACAAATAGATTCGAGGACGAATCCTCTTGAAGAAGTGGAGAATGATATGAACTGAGAGACATCAATCATACAATATACTTCAATGAAGATGTGAAGAAAAGGTTGTCAAAATTATCAAAAGATGTTTCAATTCATGCTACATTGAAGAAGAATGAAGTTTGATTGTTGTAAATTTTGGGTGGGTTACAATTTAGAGTAATTTAGAGTTATTGTATTTTAAGACTTTTTATTTAATTTCGGTTACATTTACATAATGGCTAATTATGGCCATAAAGTAGGAATGTTACAACTCTTGGAATACCTTTAGTAGTTTCATTTTTGAGGCTATATAAAGCCATGTATGTTGTATTTGTAAGGTAGACTTGGAAAATATAGAAAGAAGCATTTGTGCTTTTCTTTAGCCAATGGCTAAGTTTCTTTGCAATTCTATGTAGTTTAGATTGCATGTAGAATCATTCAAGCTCGACATGATCAATCTTGCTTGTGGAGTGATTCGAATCTCAAACAAGTGTTTGAGATATTTGATCAACAAGAATCATTCAAGCTAGACATGATCGATCTTGCTTGTGGAGTGATTCGAATCTCAATCAAGTGTTCTTGCCTTGAGATATTCGATCAACAAGGTAATCCGAATCTTATTCCCCTTGTATTGATTTCTTATCTTATCAACCACCTATGCTTTTACCCTTTATGATTTTGTATTTTCTTCTCCCTTTGTTGGTTGATTGAGAACCGTTCCTTTTGCTTCTTTCTTCTCATTTAGAGTTGAAAAGAGTTTGAAAAGAGATTTAGAGTTGAAAAGAGATTTAGAGTTGAAAAGAGATTGGTCATCCACATAAGCAGCCTCCTATTAATTTGTCAATAATCCGTGTGGCATGCTGATTCGGATTAAAATTTGCTTCAAGAATTCCTAAAACAAATGGTTCAGAAAATGTCATTCTAATCATATTTCTCCAAGATTTGATGTAGCATTATGATTCAGAACAAAGTTCTAGAGTGAATAAGCCTATTGTGCCACGACTTTGTGAATAGCGTATATGAGTTCTAGAGTGAACTAGCTTTTATGTTATCTTGCTTGCTAGCTTACGTTGCTTAGGAAGTTAATTATAAATATCCAAGTATCTGTGAGGTGTGACCTCATCATTGTTCAATACGGTATGAAAATTGACTAGTAACTATTGCACAAGACCATAGAGTTACATTGAATTTTGGGAGGGATCTCATATGCTAGTGAAATACCTTATTGTACTTGTCTGGACATCAAAGTTGAGATGGCCGAATTAGTCTAAGGCGCCAGATTAAGGTTCTAATTTGAAAGGGTGTCAATCCCACTCTCAACAATTAATTTGAATTATTGTGGTGTTAAATAAGAAAATTCTCATATATAATAACTAATTATATTCAAGTTCATAAGGTAATTTTTTGGCATGTAGCAAACAAAATGAGAGTTCATGCATTTTTCCGATATTGCGAATAGCCTGACTCTCCGCATATAGTCATCACTTAACAACAAGATTCTCGAAAAAAAAAAGTTTAGTTTTAACAGGAAAAACTATTCACTCTTCTCGGCGGTGGCAGCGATGGCTAATGCCGTAGCATTGCACATTGGCAGGTGTTTGTGGCGGCGAATGGGTGGTTGGGGTGACAACGAGGGGGGGTAAGATTTGGATTACCTTGTTGAGAAGAAATGCAAAGGAAACATATATCCGATCTTAAGCCTGAAGCTCTCATACCAAATGATAAGATAAGGAAATCAACTACAAGGGGGGTAGGATTTGGATTACCTTGTTGATGGAATATCTCAAGCCAAGAACACTTTGTTTGAGATTTGAATCACTCCAGAAGCAAGATCGATCATGTCTAGCTTCAATGATTCTTGTTGATCAAATATCTCAAGACAAGAACACTTGATTGAGATTCAAATCACTCCACAAGCAAGATTGATCATGTCGAGCTTGAATGATTCTACATGCAACCTAAACTACATAGAGTTGCAAAGAAACTTAGCCATGACTAAAGAAAAGCACAAATGCTCCTTTTACTATATTTTTCATGTCTGCCTACAAATACAACATACAAGGCTTTATATAGCCTTAAAATGAAACTACTAAAGACATTTCAATAGTTGTAACATTCATATTTAATGGCTATAATTAACCATTATGTTATTGTAACCTAAAGTAAATTAAAAGTCTTAAAATACATTAATGAAATACAATAACTCTCCATTGTAATCCACCCAAAATTTATAATATGAAACTTCATTCTTCTTCAATGTGGCATGAATTGAACTTCATTCCAAAAGTTGTAACATTCATACTTAATGAGCATAATTAGCCATTATGTAAATGTAACCTAAAATAAATAAAATGTCTTAAAATACAGTAACTCTAAATTATTCTTAATTGTGACCCACCCAAAATTTACCACAATCAAACTTCATTCTTCTTCAATGTAGCATGAATTGAAAAACATCTTTTGATAATTTTGACAACTTTTTCTTCACATCTTCATTGAAGTATATTGTATGATTGATGTCTTTTGGTTCCTATCACCTATGAAAATTTCATGATGTATAAAAGGAGAAAACAAAAAAAAATTAGCATGACTTCAAAAAAAATTGCTATTCAATTCATGGTTGAAATTATTCCATAGAAAATTGAAATCAAAATGATCTGGTTCATAAATATTTGACAAAATCACTCCTTACCTATTTAGTTGGAAAAGTCCATAGGAGCATAATAAAAAGAACTAGGGGCAATAACTAGAAGAGGGGAAGGAAATTTCAGCCTCAGATAAGCAGAGATTAAAAACACGTGTGGCAAAGAGGTTTGATACACACTAAGTTCACATGGTACGAACAGGCCTTAAGGAATTATGAATGCAAAAGGAATCTAAAGTCTCTTCATCTACGACAATGAGAATTACACAAAAAAAGCTGTGGAGCCAGTTATATAACTATCCCTACAAAATGACACGATCATAAAATAACATAGATTTATTACATGATATAGCTTATCATAGCATAACCTGACATAACATATCATAAAATAACATAACATATAAAAAATAACCATGACATATCTATAGTCATAACACTANATAAAATAACATAGATTTATTACATGATATAGCTTATCATAGCATAACCTGACATAACATATCATAAAATAACATAACATATAAAAAATAACCATGGCATATCTATAGTCATAACACTATATCATTTAACCATCATTTTAGCATTCAACATTCTTANTAAATAAAATGTCTTAAAATACAGTAACTCTAAATTATTCTAAATTATTCTAAATTGTAACCCACCCAAAAATTTACCACAATCAAACTTCATTCTTCTTCAATGTAGCATGAATTGAAAAACATCTTTTGATAATTTTGACAACTTTTTCTTCACATCTTCATTGAAGTATATTGTATGATTGATGTCTTTTGGTTCATATCATCTATGAAAATTTCATGATGTATAAAAGGAGAAAACAAAAAAAAATTAGCATAACTTCAAAAAAAAATTGCTATTCAATTCATGGTTGAAATTATTCCAAAGAAAATTGAAATCAAAATGATATGGTTCATAAATATTCGACAAAATCACTCCTTACATATTTAGTTGGAAAAGTCCATAGGAGCATAATAAAAAGAACTGGGGGCAATAACTAGAAGAGGGGAAGGAAATTTCAGCCTCAGATAAGCAGAGGACAAAGAGGTGTGATACACTTTAAGTTCACATGGTACGAATAGGCCTTAAGGAATTATGAATGCAAAAGGAATCTGAAGTATCTCTTCATATACGACAACGAGAATTACACAAAAAAAGCTATGGAGCCAGTTATATAACTATTCCTACAAAATGGCACGATCATAAAATAAAATAGATTTATTACATGATATAGCTTATCATAGCATAACGTGACATAACATATCATAAAATAACATAACATATAAAAAATAACTATGGCATATCTATAGTCCTAACACTATATCATTTAACCATCATTTTAGCATTCAACATTCTTTAGCATTCAACATTCTTAAGAGAAATCACTCTCATGCACATACTAGTGTTCTTAAGAGAAATCACTCTCATGCCCATACTAGTGTTCTTAAGAGAAATCACTCTCATGCACATACTAGTATTGAGCGATCTACTAATATTTTCGTGGGACTATAATTTCATAATTACAGTATGAACTTTGTTAACTCAAAACACCATATCGCATTCACATTTCATTCCTAGTAAGTCATAAAATAACAATCAACATAATTTATTATATTTTATAAGGCATGCATGATGGTGACGAAGTGTTTGCACCAAGATCATAGAAACTTTTTGAGTCTTTATCATAGGTTAGTCTATAGAATCTATAAGCTTAGAGCTCTGATAACAACTATAACAACCCAAGTTTCTATTAAAAATAAGGTGTCACTGCATGCATGACATGTCTATGTTGCGAGAAAAGTTCTTTTTAAAAATTAAGTAAACAATGTCGTAGACTTATTCGGAGTAAAATCTTTAAAACAACAACAAAAAAAAAAATACATAATTCGTAATATATACATCCAAACCCATCATATTGGGGAAGTATCTCAATGCACATGACAACAAATATGCACGATATCCCTCTAGCTTATAATCATGGCATAATGTATGACGCAGGATAGAGCTCCATTTATGTATAACATAATAAATCTGTGAATTATGCTAACATAATTCGTGTACATTCTGGCCTAGCTTCCCTAGCATTGTCTACCGAGGTTTATGTGTCATAAATTATTAATGGAATATATTTTATATAGTCGTAATCAGTTGGCACATTCAATCCTACTTATGTTTCTCATTCTTAACATGGTATCAAAGCTTTTCATTCTTAACCAAGTTGGGTGTTATTGACTTACACTCCTCAACTTGAGACACTTCCAACTTGAGGGGGAGTAAAGACAAGTTGGGCGTTATTAACCTACACTTTCCAACATGAGGCGGAGTATTGGAATATATTTTATATAGTCGTAACCAGTTAGGACTTTCAATCCCACTTATGTTTCTCATTCTTAACATGGCACCATAGCTTCTCATTCCTAACATGGTATCAAAGCAGGAGAAGAGGAAGAACATAAGAAAAGTAACAGAGGACGATGGATGAATTTAGATCACCTTCCACTAGATATATCATCCTTTTAAGTCCACGTCTCAAAAGTTTTAATTTCTGGTTTCTATAGCGATTGTCCCTTATTGAGCACCGCAAATCATCAATTTTTTTCTCTCGACAATAATCGAGATTCCATCACCAACAGGTAGCCTCCTAATCTCAATCTGGGTCTTAAATGGGCTACAGATATTCTCAATCATTCTCTTAGACCAAGAATAGTGGTCGACAAACTGTTCTCGATCGTCCAATATCAAGACTACGTTATAAGCATCTTCAAATTTCTCCCAACATTTTTACCGGATTCAGTGATGGAATGATTGGCTGATGAGCAAACTCTCAAGTTTAAAGGTCTCTCTCCATTATCACTAATAACGATCTTTAGCACATGCCTCTCATTAGAAGAACCTGTCGACCTATTTTCCCTTCCATTTGCTTCTACTTGACCGTAAACAAGATATTCACAGAGGTGACTTAAGACTGCTGGCCAAAGTGATGAGATATCCTTGTTGGGGTTATCCTTTGAAACTTCTTTAAAGGAATCAATAACTTGATGCTTATAGTAGCCATGCGCATAAACCTCTCAATTGATTCGAGGGAACATCAATCTCGGTGTTCTTAAATATCAAAATTTTCCTTTTGGCGGAATCAGCCAAATCCAGTTTCAAAATTTCGGATGTTGATTTAACACATCCCTATTACATTCACCATTCTGATCAGCCAAGATATTCACGTATTCCAATCAAAATAAATGGGACAAATTACCAACCCTAGAGTTAATCATTTATGCATGAACCAAGAAGTAGCTCTTCGAGTTCTGAGATACATCAAAGGAGGTCTTTCTCTGGGTTTTTCATTGTAATAGCGGAAAAGTAAATAAAGAAATAAACAAATAAAAAAAAAACTTTATAAAAAATAGTTAAAATAATAATAATAATAAATAAATTAATTAATTAAAATTAGAATTAAAAAAAAAAATCATTCCCCACCTCTCTTATCTCTCCTCGACCCATCCCACCTGCCAAAAGAAAAAGAAAGAAATAGAAAAACAACAATGGTCAGATCTGAGAAGAAGTACAATGGCTTTCAGTAGATTGCAGATTTAGAGATTTTTGTCAGTTATTACGGTAAAATCCTATCTCAGATTTCCTTTTCCTTAATAATTATGGTGATAAGAAATTAATTTAGGATCAAATCTTGTTTCCTATTTTAACAGTCAATAATCAGATCCCATATACAATTATTAGATTTTTGTTAGCATTTTAATTATACGATAAGGTTATAACTTAGATTCAATAAAATTTTAGGTGGCAAATCTATAAACTAAAAGATCGTAGTCTGTACTTAAAATTGACGAGTAATATCTGTTTATACAATTGAAAAACGTATTTACAGAATGAAAAGGATTAGAGAGAGAGGGAGGGAGATTGAGGAAAGATTTGTGAAACAGTATTTAACAATAAAAGGAAATATCAGCTCCTTTCAATTTTAAAACCTATTTACAGAATGAAAAAGATTAGGGAGAGAGGGAGGGAGATTAAGGAAAGATTTGTTAAACAGTATTTAACAATAAAACGAAATATCAAACAGCAGTGAGCTCCTTCCAATTTTGTGTAACAGAAAACATCACAATTTTTATTAGAGAACAGTGAGATTCTTTAAATTTTGTCTAACAGAAAAGATTAAAATTTTACTATTGGTCAATGTAAATTAGGGAAATAATGTTATAGAGTTCAAATTGAAACTGATGTCATGAGCTCATATAGGTTGACTCGGATTTCAAAGGACGGAATTGAACTTTCATTAAAGATATATTTGTGACAACGACTTAAGCTATCCAGGTAAGTGACCTTACTAT
>NW_019646548.1:41418-42590 GCF_002806865.2 Cucurbita pepo subsp. pepo
AAAAAAAAAAAAAAAAAAAAAAAAAAAAAAAAAAAAAAAAAAAAAAAAAAAAAAAAAAAAAAAAAAGGAAGACTAGAAGAGAGTTTGGGAGAATCAAGGAGTAGCAGTCGAGACTTCATCCATAATCAAGGTGAGTTCTTGAATGTTTCCCAGATCAGAGACTAACCTTTACGAATCAGGACCTAATGTTTGAATACNAATCAAGGTGAGTTCTTGAATGTTTCCCAGATCAGAGACTAACCTTTACGAATCAGGACCTAATGTTTGAATACGTTCATCTAGGGAAGCTGACTTCGTGAAGAAACTTGACAGAAATTCAGGAATCGTCTGAGACGGTAAGTGAACTTATGTGGCTCAAATCTCATTCTATGTTGAGGCTAAAATCACGAAAAAATACCAAGATGTAGCCCTCAACATGATCTAGAACTTTGCTGAAGAAACCATATCGACCTGAGCTCCAGATCAAAAGATATGAAATCAGAATACGATAGATTAGAAAAGGGCTACAGATTGCAGGAGAGAGAGAAAAGAAAAAGAAAAAGGAAAAAGGGCGGCGGAGCGCGGCGACACGCGTCGAGCATCGGCTGGAGCGATGCAGCTCTAGCAGAATGATGATGCATGTCACCAACAGAAACCAGGCCGAACCGCAGCGAACCAGACTGCTGGCCGAACTAACTCGACCCGCTACTATGTGAAGCAGTCTGCGCGTGGCCATCGCGCGTGCAGCCTGCGACTGGCGCCCTATCCCACGTGTGTCTGCCGCGTGGTCGGCGCATGGGAGGCTCGTTTTTCGTCACACTTTCTGTTTGTCCCAATTCCTGTTTTAATAATATTTTTATGTGAATAGGGACCTAATCAAGGAGAATCAGTGTTTTTGGACAACTTATGAGCATAGAGACGCTAGCGAAAGAGCATGCATCAATCAGGTAGGTCACCACACGGAACTTAGGAAGAAATACTTGTAGGAATCGCCTTGGTATGCATTAGTTTCCTTATGTGCTTAGACTTTTCTATATTGTGAGCTTAGGTTGCAAAGCACATGTTATGACCAGTTATATATGCTTCCATGATAAGTTAAACATGTTTTAAGCTTCCGCTTAGTGTGTAATTGTTTATGCATATTGAAAGAAGGATGGGTAAATTGTGAACTCTGCGTTCCGAGTGTTGATGGA
>NW_019646548.1:42854-43734 GCF_002806865.2 Cucurbita pepo subsp. pepo
GGAAATTCACAATAACTTCTTGGAATTCTAGAAAGCAAACCAATGTGTCCAGATCATCTGGGTTTTGCATCTTATTGGTAAATTCAATTATTTCTTGGAAGTCTAAAAAACAAACCAATGTTTCAAGTTTTACATCTTCATGAGAAATTCATCTATTTATTGAAAGTCTAAAAAGAAAATCAAGGTGTCTAGATCATCAACAAATACTTGTATTAGATCATCAACAAATACTTGTATTAGATCATCAACAAATACTTGTATAGAGTTAACTTGGCAGATATTTTCACTATTGGGAATACAACAATTTGATTTTCTGAGAGACAAGTTGAGTGTCATTGACCTACACTCTCCAACTTGAGGGGAAATAAAGACAAGTTGAGTGTTATTGACCTACACTTTCGAACTGGGGGAGTATTGGAAACTTCCTCGCTCCTTCGCTTCCCTTCCTCTTTCTCTTTTCCTTACTTCATAGGTCATACTCAAAGTTGAAGTCACGGCCAGCATGGGGGGCTCAAAAAAAGAACGAGAATCGGTGTCATGGTGGTACTACGAGATGACGATTTATCGTATAGAAGAATAGATCAGGTGGATGATCGGCAACTATGAAGACTTCACCGATTGAGTTAGGATGAGCAGGGGGGACCAGGAAGTTCTCGTACAAAGAGAAGGCAGTAGGTCTCCTAAGGAGAGTACTATGGTGGACTGGTGTGAGGAGGATTACTCATCTGAGGAAGAACTTGATTCCGACGAAGAAGAGAAGTTTTGTAACGCCGAAATAAAATAAAATAAAAAAATGAATCGGCCCAAGCCCATGGAGGGGCAAATGTGCCATTTTGCCCCTCCACCTACTATAGGGGTCCAAGTGGAACCCTAATAGAGG
>NW_019646548.1:45879-46502 GCF_002806865.2 Cucurbita pepo subsp. pepo
CAGAGGAATGCATGTCCCGGGGCGTCAGTCCAGTCTTTTCTTTTGCACTTAGATTTTCACATTTTTGTTTTTTGGAACTTTCATTTGTTTGAATCTTTGTATTGAAACTTTCGGTTATAGGAATAAATGATTTCACCTTTACACCTTCTCAACTTTTTCTTTGCATACACACTATCTTTTGAGTTACGGCTCATAGTAAAATATCGGGTCATGACAAGTTTGTTTGCCAGAGGTACGATAAGACAAAGAGAGATCTACTATTTTATATAGCCGCAATCAGTTAGGACTTTCAATCTCACTTATGTTTCTCATTCTTAACAATTATCGATTTCATAACAACCTCATATAAGATGACAGGACTACAAAATAGCATAGCTTTATTACCTTACATAACTTATCCTGACATAATGTGGCATAACATAGATAGACATAGCATATCATGGCTTAACATAGCATAGCATAGCATAACATCAAACAACATAGCATATCTTAACATATCATGCATACATATGAAACGTGTAGGGGCCACAGGGCACGCGCTATCATACATGATAAGATAAGGAATCACTACAAGGGGAGCAAGATTCGGATTACCTTGTTGATCGAATATCTCAAGACAAGAA
>NW_019646548.1:54914-58710 GCF_002806865.2 Cucurbita pepo subsp. pepo
TCTTCTTGCCTTGAGATATTCGATCAACAAGGTAATTCGAATCTTATTCCCCTTGTAGTTGATTCCTTATCTTATCACAGGATCAAACCGGTACACCGCTCTTTTTACGAGTTCAAGCGTAAACTCAATCCTTTCCACGGCTCAGGATTAAACCGGTACAATTGTTTGAAATCTTACAAAAACACACCACAACACTCTGAAGTAATAGAGGAAACAAATGTTCTGTGTGTTGTGTTGTGAAAAAATACGAATAGGTGATGAGTTTAAATAGTCATCAAGTTGTAAAAATAGGAATTGATACGGACCACTAAAACGTGAACCGAAACGTGGACCACGAAAAATAATATTTATTTATTTTTAAATTTATCGTAAAAAATTATAGACCACATGTTTCATTTAAATTTAAATATATATATATATATATATATATATATTATTTTAAATAAATATTAAAAACAGTTTAAATTCATTTTTATTATATATATATATATATAAATATATAAAAAAAATATATAAATTTAAATGTAATAATATAAAAAAATGTTAATGAACCATTTTAAAAATAATTAAAAGTTTTATAAACGTAAATAAAATCCTTATAATGGAAATGATTTTGTAATTCAAATAATTATCTTTATGAAAACGAAATGAAATCATTATAATTTTTTTCCATTTAAAAATAATAACTAGTTTTCATAAATGAAATCATTATAATCTTTTTCATTTAAAAGTAACAACTAGTTTTGATAAAGCTAAATAAAATCTTTATAATTTTTTTCCATTTAAAAGTGACCGAAATTTTTGTAAATGTAATTGAAATGATTTTATAATTGAAATACTCCTCTTTTAATTTAAAAGTAATGGAAAACTTTTATAAATGTAATTGAAAACTACACCATTGTTACTCTACCAAATTTGTAAATGTCATACTTTGATTGGTCTATGAGGTCAATTTTGCCGCTTGGTCCATGATGTCAATTTTGTCACCACATCATCACGTCAGGTATCTTGTTTTGAATTTGATTGGTCCATGATGTCAATTTTGTCTCAACATCATCACGTCGGGTATCTTGTTTTGAATTTGATTGATCCATGATGTCAATTTTGTCTCAACATCATCACGTCGGGTATCTTGTTTTGACTGAAACTTCCTCGTTTTATCTCTAATTTGAGTGAACAAAAAAAGACTTGAAATTGTTATTCCCAACCTTACACTGTGGACAAAAATACAGAGAATGGTTAATAATTGAAGGTAGTTATCATCAAAACATCAATTAATTAATTAATTAAAATTAATTAATTTGAGATTAAGGCGAAAAAGCCAACAATATCTGCTTCAACGAATGAGTTAACCAAGATATTATCATACTATTGCACTGATTCCAAAGTTCAAATTCTGTTGAATTTGCATCATGGGACGGTTCTTCAATTGTGCCATCAATCAAGCCGATTTTCTTCCCTGCAATAAGAGCATCAATTTTCTTCTTGGCAATAAGAGCATCAATTTTCTTCTTGGCAATAAGAGCATGCATAACTGATTTAGTCGAGAATTGGTAATTTGCTCCATTTAATTTCATTGGAACAAGTGAATATCCTGGCTGATCAGAGTAATGAATATAGTAAGAATATGTTAAATCAAAATCCGAAATTTTGAAGCAGGATTTGGATGATTCCGCCATAAAAGAAATTTTGATATTTAAGAACACCAAGCTCGGTGCTCTGATAGCATGTTAAGAATGAGAAATAGAAATCGAATTGGGATCGAATATGATCATGATTCATGTTTACCACGTTTAAATAGGATACAAACTATCAACTAATACCTAAAAATAGGAAAAATATATAACTAACTGTTAAATAAATAAAATATACACTAACAACTCCCAATCTCACGTATAGTCCTAACTAATTATTAAAATATATCTCCAAAATATCATATCTTAATATAAAAGAACTAATTACGAACCAAAATTGGATTAGTGATTATGCAAAATATATCTCCAAAATATCATATCTTAATATCTCCAAAATATCATATCTTAATATAAAAGAACTAATTACGAACCAAAATTAGATTAGTGATTATGCATGAGTATCGCTTTAGGAACTTTAGGATTGTTTGGGAGGTTTAGAGTCCAAATTTGATCAAGGTGGGGAGAGTTAGGGAGCTGATGTGGAGAGGGCCCTTGTGTCTTAAAAAAGTTTAGGGATCAAAATATTAGACCTCATTAGATAAAAAAATAATATAATCTTAAAATGTTATAAGGATTCCATTAAAATACTAAAGGAGATAAAAACATCTTGATACCACGAAATTTCTCAAAATAATTGTTGAGAGTGGGATTTGAACCCACGCCCTTTCAGACTAGAACCTTAATCTAACGCCTTAGACCAACTCGACCATCTCAAAATGGATTTTCACACAAGTACAATTAGTTAGTTGCCTAGCAAAGGAGAACCCTCCAAAAATTAAATATAACTTTACGACCTTATGCAGTTGTTGCTAGCTAACTTTCATAGATTATGGAGTGGTCACAACTCTCAGATACATTGATAAAAACATCTTGATACCACGAAATAGTTCATTATTGTTCAATATGAAAAGGTGATCCAATTGCATGAACCGAGTCTAGTTGTAAATTTAATCTAATCTAATGCTACAAGAGCAATCTGATGGGTGACATTTGCCGAAACATTTGTTGTAGCAATTCTTGCAACAAATTCTAATCCCAACCAACATGCCATACGGATTATTGACGCTGCTTGTGTGGATGATTAATCGTTTTTCAACTCTAAATGGATGAAATAAACGATATAAAAATGAAAGGTTGCCAAAAAGAAAGGTCAACCAACAAAGGCGGAAGAAAATACTGGGTAAAAGCATCAGTGGCTCCTATTGCTAAAAACAAGAGAGGAGGAGAAAGAATCACCTAATTCAGTAGTAGCTGATGACAGCAAAAGAACAAAAAAAAGTAAGAAGGATAGCTTAAGAAACAAACTAGATAACTATCTAATCACTTACTCTTTTTTCTTATTCTATTAATTTTTTTATGATTAAGATGTTGAGTCCTCCGTGTAAATCAGTGTATGGTGAGCTAAATCAGTATGCATGATAATCTAAACGAGGTGAGAGAGTTTTATGTACTTATTTATGTTGGCCATGTGATTTTAGGTTATTGAAGAGTTGTTATTAGTAATCTATATATTTATTTAGTTAACAATTTTATACGTATAATTGTTTCTCTTATTTAGAAGAATAGAACAAAGAAATCTTCATTAATACACTACTTCCATTGCAAGGATACTTGAAGCTAATTGAAGAGTTAGAAAGAATTTTTCTTCAAAAGCCTGAATAGAAATTACAAAACAATTATGTGAGTAATCACATAACCCTACGAAGAGGGCATGAAAATCTTTTATAACAAGCTAAACTCCTCCAAAAATTTCAACAAATTATCCATGTAAGTTCTCTTAGTTGAACCTTCCTCATCATCATTGATTTTCTTGTTGCTCTCTGTTTTGGGACATGAGTTGCTACTCTTCATATATTTTATTTAAATATTTTACACTTGATATGAACCAAGAGACATCAATCATACAATATGCTTCAATGAACATATTAAGAAAATATTGTTGAAATTATCAAAAGATAGTTCAATTCATGCCACGTTGAAGAAGAATGAAGTTTCATGTTTTAAATTTTGGTTGGATTACAATTTAGAGTTATTGTATTTCATTAATGTATTTTAAGACTTTTTGTTTATTTAGATTACAATTACATAATGGTTAATTATGA
>NW_019646548.1:62316-64189 GCF_002806865.2 Cucurbita pepo subsp. pepo
CCTTTTTCCAACAAAGAATAAAAATAGAGAAAGAAGACCCCATCTTTAGAAGTTCATGAATATTCGGAGGAAAAATTCATATAAACATATCACTGATGGAGCCCTTTTTCCAACAAAGAATAAAAATAGAGAAAGAAGACCCCATCTTTAGAAGTTCATGGATATTCGGAGGAAAAATTCATATAAACATATCACTAATGGAGCCTTGATGCAAATGACAAATTATGATAATTATTTAAGGATATGCTCACCGAGAAGAAAGTATGGAGAATTCAAGGTAGAGTAATCCTGTAAAATAAAATCCCGCTGAAGGAAAAATACTCAGGCTCGTTCACGATTTCAATATCAATTGGATTAAAAGAGCTACGTAGAGAAATATGTGACTTCGGGGAAACCATCAACTTAATGCCCTTATCCATTTTTAAGAAGTTAGAGATGATGAGGCTAGACCAAGTATAGTCACCATCAACTAGCTGATTGGTTAATAACTTATTCAAAAGAAAAAAAAATTGAAGACATTTTAGTATGAATAAATTCATATTTCTCGAATATTGTATCATTTTGGCTTATGAAGCATAACGTGATGTGCATTTTAAGTTGGGGAAACCATTTTTAAAGACTGGAAGAACACTAGTAGAAGTCCACAAGGGAACCATCACTTTGAGAATTGTTGACTAGTAAGTGGAGTTTGATGTTAATGACAGCTTGAAATATCCAACAGAGGTAGAAGAATGAGATAATTGGAAATACATGCAAGAAGAAGACATTTGCTCGAGTAGTTCCATCGAACGTCTAGCAGTTTTAGATGAAGTCAGTAGAGCTTTTGAATCCTTAGAATTAGAAGGATAATAAAGTTCACCAATGAAGTCATCTATTAAGGAATCATTGTAGCCAGACTTGAAACTACTACCGCTAGCCTAAAAAATCACATCTAGGTGACGAGGAGATATTACCAATCATCATCTAGGTGACGAGGAGATATTACCAATCATCATCTCAGCAACACTGTCATTAATTAAAGGGTCATGCTTCTAGAAATATTAACGAAGTACAAGAGGGAAATAGGTTCGCATTGAAGGACATAAAAGGGATTCGTCTTTCATTATGTATGCACAAGGTTCAACTGGAGGAAGGACCATTTAAATTCATTGATCAACAAAGAAGATTAAATCCAATGATGAAGGAGGTTGTTAGAAAATATATTATTAAGTGACATTGTTCTAAATTGAGTCACTCCACAATCGACCTTGATCAAGACTTAATTGAATGGCTCGGGTGTAATTCTACCACAACAATTGCTTGAAACTTAGAAATGGCAAATATGATGCTCGGATTTCTAAGGAAAACGTCTCAATTTTAGATATGAATTACATTCATCCACGAATCTGAATTTTACATAACATATTGTGGCTATTTATAGTCTCCCGACAAAAGACGTTTGTGGACGGAATTTATTCCTGATCCCCTTTAATCTCCACAAAAGAATGAGTCAAATTGACCATTTGACTTTTACATAATTTATGAAATTAAAAAGAGTTCTTTCTAACAAATCTTGATGTTCTTGAGTGGTTAATGCGACAGGTTTGAAATCAATTGAGCTCTCTGCGTGTAGGTTCGAATTATGTTGTTGACATCTTTGAATCTTCATGATATTTTTTGAATCTTCTTGGCATAGTGATAAGATAAGGAATCACTACAAGGGGAGTAAGATTCAGATTACCTTGTTGATCGAATATCTCAAGACAAGAACATTTGATAAGCGCTCTACAAGGCTGGAATTTGCAAAGCTAGAGGTCCTTCTAGAATCTTGCAAAACGCTCACAGAGAAAGCTAAGAGAAAGCTAACTTAACGGATTGATTCCAACCAAGAGCT
>NW_019646549.1:0-554 GCF_002806865.2 Cucurbita pepo subsp. pepo
ATACATCATCATAACTCATACAATTTCTAGTCTATCCTGTAATAAGGTCACTTACTTAGTTGGTCTTAGCCGAAGCATTTCTTAATTTAATTAACATAAGCTCCCGTTCCTCGAGATCTTCTCTAAAGGTTGTCGGGGTTGGCTTCCTATCTCACCATTAGTCACCTTTTGTTAGTATTTCACATTTTATTTAATAATCCAATTAATAATGTGAAATACGGCTCTAAAATGGCCTCAATGACCTTAAACGCTGCCCAAAATAGGTTCGAAAGGGTTAGAACGGTGATAATTGGATCAAAAATTGAAAGTTGAGCCAGATAAGCCTAGGAGCCGCCAAAGGAGCTGCCGGAGGAGCATCGCCGCGAGCCCTTTACGCCGAGTGAAGCCGAGGGTGCGTCTGTGCCGCTGGGTGCCATGTGGCTGTAGCAGGACGCGCCACGTAGTACAGGTGGCATCGGGTCGAGGTCGATCAGAGTCGCGGGTTTGGGTTGGCTCCCGGGTCGTTGGCTACAGGTGTTGGCTGCTGGGCTTCTGTTCCCGAGATGGGCCGCAGA
>NW_019646549.1:4765-30120 GCF_002806865.2 Cucurbita pepo subsp. pepo
TTAGTTTTTTTTTTATAATATTTTATTATTTTTAGTTTCTTTTTTATTATATTTTTTAAATAAATTTTAAATTTCTTTTTGAGTATATTAAAAAAAAAAAATTAATATCCCAATACATTATTTTCTTTAGTTTCTTTTATAATATAATTTTTTTATAGTTTTTTTATTTAATTTTTTTTAAATAAATTTTAAATTTCTTTTTAAGTATATGAAATTACCCTCCTTTTTCTTGGTTGGTTCTGGAATGGAATTACCATCCCTTTTCTTTGTTGGTTCCATCTTTGTTGGTTCGATCTTTGTTGGTTATGGAATTACCATCTCTTTTCTTTGTTGGTTCTCCCCTTTCTCTGTTCGTCCTCGAATTAGCCCATCCGTTTTCTTTGTTGGTTCCATCTTTGTTGGTTTTCAAATGGAATTATCATCCCTTTTCTTGGTTGGTTCTCGAATGGAATTACCATCCCTTTTCTTTGTTGGTTCTCCCTTTTCTTTGTTGGTTATGGAATTTGTTGACTCTAGCAATTCGGAGGAAAGCGTCGACGAAAAAACTGGCCTTCGAAAATTTCTTCGAAGGAAAAATAACTGAAAGTAAAAGGAAAGAGATTTGTTGAAAACTCGATGATGAGTTGATTTCCTTCCGTTGAATACTTTAAATAACAAACTCTAATCCTAAAAATGGAGAGTAGTGGGCAAAAACTTGCGCACAAAGTTGGCCAAAATGGCCAGCAAAAATTACGCTCTTCCATTCAACGAGAGCGTTAATTCAGATTTTTGGAAAAGTAAAAACAACTAACGAAATCTAAGGAAACCATAGTTTTTATTTAACAATCTCCTCCTAAAAGCTGTGATATATCTACCTTATTATTTGAACTCCGATCTTTAAGCGTAGTGCCTCAAATTTTATCCGCACCAGGGACTTGGTGAAAATGTCTTCAAGCTGTTCCTCTATTCGGATGAAATCAATCTTGATGAGCCCTCGATCTGCACATTCTCACATGTAGTGGAATCTGATTTCTATGTGTTTGCTCCGGTCGTGCAGAACTGGATTTTTGATCAAGGAAATCGTAGCTTTGTTGTCCACGTATAGCATTGGTGGATTGCTTTCTCTTCCGATGAGTTCTTCCATTAATCGCGCAAGCCAGACCCCCTGTGTTGCCGCCGTCGAAGCGGCGATGTATTCTGCTTCGCAGGAAGACAAAGCAACTACCTTTTTGTTTTGTTGATTGCGAGCAGATCGCGCCGCCTGAGAGGAAGTAGATCATCCTGCTGGTGCTCTTACGATCATCAACGTCATCGGCTATGTCACTATCACTGTAGCCGACCAGCTCAAGCTTCGTCTTTCCTTTTCCTGCGCTGCGCTGTATCTCACACCCCAGCCACATAACGCAGGATGCGCTTGGCATCCACAAGATGCTCCTCTCGAGGTGCTTCCATAAATCTACTCACATATCCAACTGAGTAAGTAAGGTCAGGGCGTGTGTTTACCAGATAGTGCAGGCTCCCGACAATGTTGTGGTAATTGGTGGCGTCGACTGTCGTCGTAGTGCCAGCCTTCCTTAGTTGGAGTCGAGCCTCCATCGGCATCCTTGTAGGGTTACTGTCCGCAAGCCCAATTGTGTCCAGCAGCTTCTTCGCGTACGCATTTTGGCAGATGGTGATGCCGGTAGTACTCTGTTGCACTTCGATGCCAAGGTAGTAGCTGAGTATGCCGAGATCGCTCATCTTGAAGTTCTTTGACATCGCCCTAGCTATGTTTTGCACGTTAATGAACCAGGTTTTCTACGGATACTTGGATCAGTTCGTCATAGTATATTTCGATGACATAGTCGTATACAACACAACCCTGGAGGAAAACAAGGTACACTTGAAGCTGGTATTTGACAAGCTGCGGCAGAATCAGTTGTACGTTAAGAAAGAAAAATGTGCCTTCGCACAGACATGCATCAACTTCCTCGGACATGTCATCAGTTGTGGATAGATTGGGATGGATAGCGATAAGATAAAAGCTATCCAAGAGTGGAAAGTCCCTACTTCCGTATCCGATGTGCGATCTTTCTTAGGATTAGCAAACTACTATAGGCGGTTCGTCGAAGGATTTTCACGACGAGCCGCCCCCTTAACGGAGCTCTTGATGAAAGACCACCCTTGGTCGTGGTCAAATAAATGTCAAATGGCCTTTGAAGATCTGAAGGCAATCATGACGAGGGGTCCTGTCCTCGAGTTAGTAGATGTTATAAAGCCATTTGAAATAGAAATAGATGCTTCTGACTTTGCCCTAGGCGATGTTCTTATTCAAGAAGACCACCCCATCGCTTATGAAAGTCGAAAGCTCAATGATGCCGAGCGGAGATACACTGTCTCCAATAAGAAATGTTGGCTGTAGTCCATTGCCTACGAGTCTGAAGACAGTATCGCTTGGGATCACAGTTCATAGTGAAGACGGATAACAACGCCATCTGCCACTTCTTTGATCAACCAAAATTGACGGCAAAACAAGCCCAGTGGCAAGAGTCATTGGCAAAATTCGACTTCAAATTCGAACACAAGGCAGGGAAGAGTAATCAAGTAGCCGATGCACTGAGTCGGAAGGGCGAACATGCGGCCCTGCGCATGTTTGCCCATATCCATTCAAGTAAGATCGATGGATCGATGCGGGACATCATCAAAGAACATTTACACAAAGACCCATCGGCCAAAGCCGTCGTCGAACTAGCTAAAGCTGGGAAGACACGACAGTTTTGGGTCGAGAGAGACCTTCTAATGACTAAAGGAAACAGATTATACGTCCCAAGAACTGGAGAACTGAGAAAGAAGCTCACTCAGGAATGTCATGATACCTTATAGGCAGGACACCCTAGGTGGCAAAGAACATATGCCCTAATAAAAAAGGGGTACTTCTTGCCGAATATGCGGGACGATATCATGCAATACACCAAGACGTGCCTCTCTACCAACAGGACAAAGTTGAGAAAGCCAAAGTATCGGGACTCTTGGAACCTCTACCTGTGCCAACAATACCTTGGGAAAGTGTGTCTCTGGACTTCATAACACACCTCCCAAAAGTTGGAGAATATGACGCCATCTTCGTTATCGTAGATCGGTTCTCGAAATATGCGACATTTGTTCCCACTCCCAAATTATGCTCGGCTGAACTAACAGCCCAATTATTTTTCAAACACGTTGTCAAGTTATGGGGCATTCCATCGAGCATCATCAGTGATAGGGATGGTAGGTTCATTGGCACATTTTGGACCGAACTATTCGCCTTCTTGGGAACGACTTTAAACATCTCTTCGAGCTACCATCCCCAAACCGATGGACAGACAGAACGGTTTAACTGCTTGCTCGAAGAATACTTACGTCACTTCATCGACGCTCGCCAGAAGAATTGGATACAACTGCTAGATGTGGCCCAATTCTGTTTCAATTGTCAAACGAGCTCGTCTACGGGGAAGAGCCCCTTCGAAATTGTAAGTGGACGACAACCGGCCTTACCACATATTATTGATCATCCTTATGCAGGAAAAAACCCTCAAGCTCAAAACTTCACAAGCGAATGGAAGCAGACAACAGATATAGCCCAGACATATTTAGAGAAAGCTTCCAAGCATATGAAGAAGTGGGCGGACAAGAAGCGTCGCCCCCTTCAATTCCGAGCAGGAGATCAAGTTCTCATCAAGTTGAGACCAGAACAGATCAGATTTTTGAACCGAAAGAACCAGCGACTAGTTCGAAAATATGAAGGCCCGGTTGAAGTCCTAAAAAATATCGGGGCTACCTCCTACAGAGTTGCACTACCCACATGGATGAAAATTCACCCAGTAATTCATGTGAGCAACTTGAAGCCTTATCACCCTGACCCAGACGACGACCAGCGAAATGTAATCACAAGACCGAGCATCGATCTAAAACAAAGAGACAACAAAGAAATAGAGGAGATCTTAGCAGACAGGGTTAGGAAGATAGGAAGACCCGTACAGACGATTCATGAATTCCTTGTCAAATGGAAGAATCTCCCTACGGAGGTAACCAGCTGGGAACGCGTCGAAGATTTGGACTCCGCCGCCACCCACATCGCCAGGTTCTTTAGTAGTCGGTTGACAGGGACGTCAACCAATTAGGTGGGGGAGGATGTTACGGTCATGCTCGTCCAAGGCGTGTTTCCCATGGCCGCATGCCCATGACAAGCCCAACCCCTTATGCCTCAGAATGTACTATAGGGGGATACGACTAGTTGTCAACTTCTCCCTACCAAGGTTATATACTGTAAGCCATAGGGGGATACCTAGGGGATACGACTAGTTGTCAACTTCTCCCTACCAAGGTTATATACTGTAAGCCGTTGTTATTTCTCTCTTGCTTGCTTATATAACGTCTCTTTAAAAAATCTCTCTTTAAAAAATCTCTATCTGCCCTCGCTTTCTAAAACCTTCTCTTAAAAGAGAGGCCAGAGGCTCGAGCATACGTCCCTTGGCCGTAGGCGACCTTCTCTTAAAAGAGAGGCCAGAGGCTCGAGCATACGTCGCTTGGTCGTAGGCGACGCAAGTCCGCTGCCATTAGAAGTGCGATTGTGACACCGTGCCCTTCGATCTCAACGAGAGAGCCGTCACCAAATTTCAGAACGGTGGTAGTCGTCGTCTCCCTAATCCAGCATACGTCGCTCGGCCGTAGGCGACGCAAGTCCGCTGCCATTAGAAATGCGATTGTGACACCGTGCCCTTCGATCTCAACGAGAGAGCCGTCGCCAAATTTCATAATGGTGGTAGTCGTCGTCTCCCTAATCACTCGCTCAACGACAACCCAACGCCCGTCATCACACAATGGTGGCGTGGAAGAGTGAGTGAGCCTGCCCGGGATGGACCCCACACGATGTGTGTATTTTCATGCTTTGCATTTTCTTTTACTCAAACCTGAGACCTGTGTGTTGTTAGGTCGATGCTCTAACCACTTGAGCTATTCAATTTGACTGTTGATTAAGTTGGCTCCTCCATAATAATATACCACCAATGGCTTCAACCTGGCTCTGATACCACTTGTTGACTCTCGCAATTGGGAGGAAAGTGTCGATGCAAAAACTGGCCGAAGGAAAATTTCTTGGAAGGAAAAATAACTGAAAGTAAAAGGGGAGAGATTTGAGATTTGTTGAAGACTCATGATTTGATTTGCTTGGTTGAATAGTTTAAATAACACACCCTAATCCTTAAAATGGAAAACAGTGGGCAAAAACTTTGGCCCAAAGTTGCCAAAATGCCACGCTCTTAATTCAGATTTTGGAAGAAGTAAAAACAATCCACGAAAATCTAAGGAAACATAGCTTTATTTAACAGAATTACCATTTTTTTTTTTTGTTGGTTCCCCATTTTGAATTACCCCAACCCCTTTTCTTTGTTAGTTCTGGAATTACCATCCGTGTTGATACTGCAATGGAATTACCAACCCCATAACAACTTTTTTTTTTTTTTGGAATTACATCATTTTATTATGATTTTTTGTTTTTTATTTGGTCAAAAATACCACCCTAAAATTTGAGACGGAAAAGGGCTTGGAGGGAGAAAGTGAGGGTACAAAATTTTTTGTTTTTTATTTGGTCAAAAATACCACCCTAAATTTGAGACAGGAAAAGGGTTGTGGAGGGAGAAAGTGAGGTCACTAAATTTGATAAGGAAAAGGGTTGATGGGAGAGAGAGAAAAGTGATGGAAGTTAGGGCTAAATTTAGCGTAAGAAGAAAACTATAAAAGGGCCTCCATGTATCTTTTGGAAATGTGTGGGAGAAAAAAGAACAGGGAGAAACATGTATCTTTTGGAAATGTGTTTTGAAAATGTGCAGGGAGAAAAAAGAACAAGGGAGAGAAGAAAAGCATAAAACAATTTATTATCTGAGTTGTAATAACTTTTGACAACTTCTTTGTTTCCTTGTCCCTCTCCCCTTTCAACACCCAGTTTTGTGAGAGTTATCCAAGTTAGATTTAGAGCAATCGTCTTATTTTGTGGTTGGTATCAGAGTTGGTATCATAGTGATTTCAATTTCAATATTTTCTTTGTTGGTTCTCCCTTCTCTTTGTTGATTCTGGAATTACCATCTCGGTTCTAGAATTACCATCTCGGTTCTGGAATTAAAGCCTCCATCTCGGTTCTGGAATTAAGGCCTCCATCTCAGTTCTGGAATTAAAGCCTCCATCTCGGTTCTAGAATTAAAGCCTCCATGTATCTTTTGAAAATGTGCAGGAAGAAGAATGAAAATGTACAGGGAGAAGAATGAAAATGTGGAGGAAGAAGAATGAAAATGTGCAGGGAGAAGAATGAAAATGTGCAGGGAGAAGAAAGAACCAGGGAGAAGAATGAAAATGTGCAGGGAGAAGAAAGAACAAGGGAGAAGAATGAAAATGTGCAGGGAGAAGAAAGAACAAGGGAGAAGAATGAAAATGTGCAGGGAGAAGAAAGAACAAGGGAGAAGAATGAAAATGTGCAGGGAGAAGAAAGAACAAGGGAGAAGAATGAAAATGTGCAGGGAGAAGAAAGAACAAGGGAGAAGAATGAAAATGTGCAGGGAGAAGAAAGAACAAGGGAGAAGAATGAAAATGTGCAGGGAGAAGAAAGAACAAGGGAGAAGAATGAAAATGTGCAGGGAGAAGAAAGAACAAGGGAGAAGAATGAAAATGTGCAGGGAGAAGAAAGAACAAGGGAGAAGAATGAAAATGTGCAGGGAGAAGAAAGAACAAGGGAGAAGAATGAAAATGTGCAGGGAGAAGAAAGAACAAGGGAGAAGAATGAAAATGTGCAGGGAGAAGAAAGAACAAGGGAGAAGAATGAAAATGTGCAGGGAGAAGAAAGAACAAGGGAGAAGAATGAAAATGTGCAGGGAGAAGAAAGAACAAGGGAGAAGAATGAAAATGTGCAGGGAGAAGAAAGAACAAGGGAGAAGAATGAAAATGTGCAGGGAGAAGAAAGAACAAGGGAGAAGAATGAAAATGTGCAGGGAGAAGAAAGAACAAGGGAGAAGAATGAAAATGTGCAGGGAGAAGAAAGAACAAGGGAGAAGAATGAAAATGTGCAGGGAGAAGAAAGAACAAGGGAGAAGAATGAAAATGTGCAGGGAGAAGAAAGAACAAGGGAGAAGAATGAAAATGTGCAGGGAGAAGAAAGAACAAGGGAGAAGAATGAAAATGTGCAGGGAGAAGAAAGAACAAGGGAGAAGAATGAAAATGTGCAGGGAGAAGAAAGAACAAGGGAGAAGAATGAAAATGTGCAGGGAGAAGAAAGAACAAGGGAGAAGAATGAAAATGTGCAGGGAGAAGAAAGAACAAGGGAGAAGAATGAAAATGTGCAGGGAGAAGAAAGAACAAGGGAGAAGAATGAAAATGTGCAGGGAGAAGAAAGAACAAGGGAGAAGAATGAAAATGTGCAGGGAGAAGAAAGAACAAGGGAGAAGAATGAAAATGTGCAGGGAGAAGAAAGAACAAGGGAGAAGAATGAAAATGTGCAGGGAGAAGAAAGAACAAGGGAGAAGAATGAAAATGTGCAGGGAGAAGAAAGAACAAGGGAGAAGAATGAAAATGTGCAGGGAGAAGAAAGAACAAGGGAGAAGAATGAAAATGTGCAGGGAGAAGAAAGAACAAGGGAGAAGAATGAAAATGTGCAGGGAGAAGAAAGAACAAGGGAGAAGAATGAAAATGTGCAGGGAGAAGAAAGAACAAGGGAGAAGAATGAAAATGTGCAGGGAGAAGAATGAAAATGTGCAGGGAGAAGAATGAAAATGTGTAGGGAGAAGAAAGAACAAGGGAAAAGAATGAAAATGTGCAAGAAGAAGAATGAAACTTTTGAAAATGTGCAGGGAGAAGAATGAAACTTTTGAAAATGTGCAGGGAGAAGAATGAAACTTTTGACAATGTGCAAGGAGAGAATGAAACTTTTGAAAATGTGCAGGGAGAAGAACGAAACTTTTGAAGATGTGCAAGGAGAGAATGAAACTTTTGAAAATGTGCAAGGAGAAGAAAGAATTAAAGCCTCCATATATCTAATGAAAATGTGCAGGGAGAATAATGAAAATGTGCAGGGAGAAAGAAAATGTGATGGGAGAAGAAAGAGAAAAAAGAAAATGTGCAGGGATAAGAAAGAACAAGGGAGAAAGAAGAATGAAAATGTGCAGGGAGAAAGAAGAATGAAAATATGCAGGGAGAAGAATGAAACTTTTGAAAATGTGATGGGAGAAGAAAGAGAAAAAAGAAAATGTGTGCAGGGATAAGAAAGAACAAGGAAGAAAGAAGAATGAAAATGTGAAAAAGAAAATGTGCAGGGATAAGAAAGAACAAGGGAGAAAGAAGAATGAAAATGTGCAGGGAGAAAGAAGAATGAAAATATGCAGGGAGAAGAATGAAACTTTTGAAAATGTGATGGGAGAAGAAAGAGAAAAAAGAAAATGTGTGCAGGGATAAGAAAGAACAAGGAAGAAAGAAGAATGAAAATGTGCAAAAGAAAATGTGCAGGGATAAGAAAGAACAAGGGAGAAAGAAGAATGAAAATGTGCAGGGAGAAAGAAGAAAGAAGAAAGAGAAAAAAGAAAATGTGCAGGAGAAGAATGAAAATGTGCAGGAGAAGAATGAAAATGTGCAGGGAGAAGAAAGAAAATGTACAGGAAGAAGAAAGAAAATGTGCAGGGAGAAGAATGAAAATGTGCAGAAAATATGCAGGGAGAAGAATGAAAATCTGCAGGGAGAAGAAAGAAGCATACAACAATTTATTATGTGAGTTATTGTGTAATGAAAATGTGCAGGGAGAAGAAAGAACAAAGGAGAAGAAAGAAGCATAAAACAATTTATTATGTGAGTTATTGTGTAATAACTTTTGACTTCTTTGTTTCCTTGTATCTCTCCTTTCGACACCCCTTTAAACTTTTGACAAATTGATATCCCTTAAAACTTTTGACAAATTTGTATCAGAGTGATTCCATGTATCTTTTGAAAATGTGCAATGAGAAGAAAGAAACATAAAACAATTTATTATCTGAGTTCCTCCATGTATCCTTTGAAAATATGCAGGACAAGAAAGAACAAGGGAGAAGAATGAAAATGTGTACGGAGAAGAAAGAACAAGGGAGAAGAATTGCATAAAACAATTTATTATCTAAGTTTAATAACTTTTGACAATTCTTTGTTTCCTTGTCCCTCTCTCTTTCGACCCCCTTTAAACTTTTGACAAATTGGTATCAGAGTGATTTCAATTTCAATATTTTCTTTGTTCGTTTTGTTCTGGAATTACCATCTCATCCCTTTTCTTTGTTGGTTCTATAATTATCATCTCATTCCTGAAATTACTATTCCTTTACCATGCCATGAAATTACTATTCATTTTCTTGGTTAGTTCTCGAACTTTGTTAGTTCTGGAATTACCCTCATCCATTTAAACTTTTCTTTTGCATCTCTTTTCTTTGTTGGCCAGCAACAACCTCATCCCTTTTCTTGGTTGTGGAATTACCATCTCTTTTTCATTTGTTTGCCAACAGCCCTATCCCTTTTTTGCCCTCTCCCTTTTTCATTTGTTTGCGAGCAATAGTCCCATTGTTCTGGAATTACCCTTTTCCAACCATCCCTTTTTCATTTGTATGCCATCTAGAACTACCATCCCATTTTCATTTGTTTGCCAGCTTTGCCAGCAACAGTCCCATGGTTCTGGAATTACCCTCCATTTTCCATTTGTTTACTAGCAACAGTCTATCCCTTTTCCTTTGTTTGATAGCAATAGCCCCATCCCTACCTATCTCTTTTCCTTTGTTTATAGCAATAGCCCCATCCCTTTTCTAAGTTTTGGAATTCCATTTGTTTGTCAGCCTCATCTCTTCTCTTTGTTCTGAAATTACCATCTCTTTTCCTTTGTTTACCCCATCCCTTTTCTTGGTTCTGGAATTACCTTCTTTTTCCTTTGTTTTTTGGAATTACCCTTCTTTTTCCTTTGTTTGCCCCATCCCTTTTCTTGGTTCTAGAATTCCATTTGTTTGCCAGCAATAACCCCATCCCTTCCCTTTTCTTGGTTCTGGAATTGCACCCTTGTTTATCCCATCCATTTTCTTGGTTCTGTAATTCAATTTGTTTGCCAGCAACAGCCCCATCCTTTCCCTTTTCTTGGTTCTGTAATTCAATTTGTTTGCCAGCAACAGCCCCATCCTTTCCCTTTTCTTGGTTCTGGAATTCCATTTGTTTGCCAGCAACAGCCCCTTGTTTGCCCTGTCCCTTTTTTTGGTTCTAGAATTCCACCCTTGTTTGCCCAATCCCTTGGTTCAGAAATTCCATTTGTTTGCCAGCAACAACCCCATCCCTTTTCTTGCCAACAACCACCCCAATCCCTTTTCTTGGTTTTAGAATTCCATTTGTTTGCTAGCAACAGCCTCATCCTTTTTCTTGCCTACAATAGCCCCATCCCTTTTCCTTTGTTTGCTAGCAATCGCCCCAATCCCTTTTCTTGCCACCAACAGCCCCATCCTTTTTCCTTTGTTTGCCAACAACAATAACCCCGTCCCTTCCTCGTCCCTTTTCATTTGTTTGCCAGCAGCAACAACCTCATCCCTTCCTCCTTTGTTTGCCAGCAACAACAACCCTATCCCTTTTCCTTTGTTTGCCAGAACAACTCCATCCCTTCCCCCATCATCCCTTCCTCTTTTGTTTGCCAACAACAGCCCCATCCCTTTTCCTTTGTTTGCTAGCAACAGCCCCATCCCTTCTCCTTCAACATAATAAAATAATGGATGAACTAACACCCTTTCATGAAGAGTAGAACTTGAGTCTGGCACCTTAGACCACTCAACCATCCTGACCATTTGTTAACAAAATGAGTTTCACTATACACAACTAAGTTAATTCTTGAGCTATTCTAACCCATAATATTAAGGGACTTGAACTAGAACCATATTAAAACCTATCTAATACTTTAGGCAGCCCTTAGAAAAAATTAGGTAATTAAATTCACCTATTTTATTTTATAGAATATTTAGATTTCAAAAGTTTCAATTTCATCTTCACACAACTTAATATTGTTCTGTATTTCATGAAACGCTTAAATATAGCTCTTCGTATTCAAAGATAATATTCTTATCTCCTAAAAGATTGTTATGAGTGCAATACAAAATGCATCCTCAAATAATTTCATAATTCTCATTTTTCTTAATGAAGTCAGTTGGTTAATTTCAAAAGGTGCATTGATGTTTAATTTCAAAAGGTGCATTGATGTTCAAATCTGCTTTGCACTCTGTTGTTATGATCTATTTAACTTGTATTAATCATTTGGTCACTATTATTTCCAAGGTTATAATTTTTTTAATTCTTTTTTCCAATAGAATAACTCCAACATGCTAATTTAATTCATAATCTCTCTGATCACAACATATAATAGAGAAAAGTAACACAGTAACAACACTTTCTTTTAATAGAACATGAAGAACATGAAGAAGGAGAAAAGACAAACACCTTAAAAGTAAGAGCAGAGAATAATGACATTATAGAACACAAAGACAACAAAAATAAAAAATAAACACATTTGGGAGGGGATGACTTGTGAACCAGCTACTCAAAATTGGCGCAATCAAAGTCGTCCTCCATTAAAAATTTGTTGTTCGATTTTAAGTTTGTTCTATGAACATGCGATTTTAAGTTTATTGTACAAACATGAGATTTTAAGTTTGTTGTTCTAAGAACAGGAGATTTTAAGTTTGTTCTATGAACGGGCATTTTTAAGTTTATTGTACAAACATGAGATTTTAAGTTTGTTTATAAACTGACTGCTTTAAGTTTGTTATAAGGGAAATTTAAGTTTGTTGTACTAATAGTGGATTTTTAAGTTTGTTGCTTTACAAATTGGCGAGTTTAAGTTTGTTGTTCGAATATGAGATTTTAAGTTTGTTCTATGAATCGGTGATTTTAAGTTTGTTGTTCTACTTAGGAGCCATTTTAAGTTTGTTGTTCTACGGGCGATTTTAAGTTTGTTGTATGAACATATAATTTTAAGTTTGTTTATGAACGGATTGTTTTAAGTTTGTTCTACTAACAGAAAAATTTAAGTTTGTTGTATCGAACCAAATGAATTTTAAATTTGTTTTACTAAAACATCTTATATTTTTACTCAAAAACATATTTTTTTACTCAAAATAATATTAGATTTTTTTTTTACTTAAAATACGTTTATTATTTTTTTATCCAAAATAATATTGTTTTTACCCCAAATATTTATATATTTATTATATGAATACTATGAATCATTTGTTANCAAATATTTATATATTTATTATATAAATACTATGAATCATTTGTTAGGTGGTGAATTTAATTCCACCCGTGGGTTACTTACTTAAAATAGTTTTATTATTTTTTTTATTCAAAATATTTATATATTTATTATATGAATACTATGAATCATTTGTTAGGTGGTGAATTTAATTCCACCCGGGGTTGGTGGAGTGTAAATACACATTTGAACTATTTTGTATTTTATAAATACCTTCTAATTCAAAACCAGACATTTTATTTGTTTTTACAAGGTCACAATCGCTGAATTGCTGAGATTGATGGTGTTCCAGTACTCACTCATCTTTGGGGTCACCTCGAGTTCATGCCAATTGATTTTGTTAGAGTCTTACTACAACTTCCTTCTCATTTTCATCCTTCACTTTTCAGATCTGAGATGGGAGGTGTTATGGTCATATTTCTATGTTTTGTTTTGTTTTATAACAAAAGTTCAATATTGATATGAGTAGCTCTGGTCTATTATTTTCGACAATCGCCGCCATCAGAAGTCACGAGTAGAGACAGAAAAAAAAAATAAAGCCACTTCGAGTTTGTAATGGTGAAGAGAGAGAGAAACAAGACATTAACCGCTATTAGAGTGGTCGCATTTCCAACAATCACCTCCATTAGAGCAGTCACGAGTAGAGACAAAAATAAAATATAAAGCCACTTAGAGTTTGTAACCCTGAGGAGAGAGAGAAAAAAGAAGATAAACCAGAGTTTGAGTGGTGGTGAGGAGAGAAAAAAAATATCAGGACATGTTTTAAGTTTTTTTTACCAATAATTTTAAAATTGGGATTTTAAGTTTGTTCTAATGGTAAATTTTAAGTTTGTTTGAAGTATAAAAGATATTAAGTTTTTCTACCAAGATTTTAAGTTTGTAGCAGGAACAAAAATGTTATTTTAAGTTTGTTCTTGGATTTTGAATTTGTTTGAATTTTAAGTTTGTTGTATGAACAGGGAATTTAAGTTCGTTCTACAAGAAGGGATTTTATGTTTGTTCTAGGAGCAAGTGATTTTAAGTTTGATTTAAGAATAGGTGCTTTTTAGTTTATTGTACGAACATCTGATTTTATATTTGTTCTAATAACAGTGATTTTATAGGTGCTTTTATATTTGTTTGTTATAAGAACCTGAGATTTTAAGTTTGTTCTAAGAACGTATTTTAAGTTTGTTCTAAGAACCTGAATTTTAAGTTACAAATAATTTAAGTTTGTTCTACCAAGAGGGATTTTAGTTTGTTGAAGTAAATTAGCTATCATGTTCAAAAACATTCAAACTAAATGAATTTGAATACTAACCTTTTCTAGTTTAAATTCATTTTTTCCCACGAACCGATTTTGAACAACCACTAGTGTCTTCCCTACTATTCTCCGGCCTTAGAACAGGATTGTGGAATCCTGTGAGTGACTAAACTTAATAAAAATTTAGTATAGGTAAAGAGAGAGTTTTGAGAGATTTTCTCAAAGTTTTTCAAGCAAACTTTACATGCAGCTTGATCACTCTGTTTATAGAGTTATATTTGTATGTTGATGCAAATTTGAGATAACCAAATTTTGACACTCAAATTTGTGGGGTTTATTGGGCAAACATGCATGTTTGGTTAAACCAAATTTTAACACTCAAGCATGTATTTTTCAATTAGGTGAAGTCAACATTTTGACTTTCTTTATTTTAATTCAACAATTAATTTAAATAATTAATTTCAAATCACAATAATATTACATGATTAAATAAACAATTTAATTAATATTTAACATGAAATAAAATGGCAATCCCAATGGATTCCCATGTATGGATTATAAATCCCTATTCATAATTAAAATATTTAAATATTTTCAATTCTCTCTTTATGCTTAATTCATAATTAAAACAAAATGCAGTTAAATATATCGTATATATTTAGCGTGTATTCCCTAATTTGAATTCGAACACTTCGAACTCACTCGTCACACTACTCTAAGGTTTAGTCCAATATGAGCTAGCAGAGGAACCTAATGGACCTACAGATCATGGGCTTCAACGATCCGAGATTAACCGGCTAAACTCATTTACCTTGTTATCCAACATTCGTTAACTACTAGGATACTCCACTATAGTCTAGTAGTTGCACTCCCCTCACTATAGATATATTTCTGTCCATTTGATATAACCATGATTAGTAAGTCGATCCTTCACAGGTTGTTCGTAACTAGAGCTGGGTCAATTTACCGTTTTACCCCTAAAGTTACTTCTTGTTCCTTATGTCTCACTGATCCTCTAATGAACAATTGGTTTGTGGTCCAACCAGTAAACCGAATCCCTCTCAGGCCAATGAGAGGGTGGGGCCCCTTGTTCAAGACCTGGAGTCAGTGCTTAAGGGAACTACCTCTCTTCTATCCCTAAAAGTGGGTAGGAGTGAATTCCATCTTGCACCCCACGTCCCCAGCCATTCACCCAGTCTTACCCCTGAAATGGGAGGCCTATTGAGTCGGCGAACTAGAGCCACTCTCACCCATGCAAATCTAAGGATAATTTTGAATAAACAGGAGTTCATGGTTAGCTCAGGATTAAAACCGAGTTACCTAGGTTATCGAATGAAAAGAAAATCAGTCTCAACAGTAAACGACATTATAAAGTGAGAGTGGTTTTCTTCATGGTTCGATCTTATGCAATACTCATTGCATAGGATGCCCCCACTCACATGTCTCCACATGTACAATTTAGTGATCACATTGTTTATATCATATACAAAAGTGGGCCGCATCCATAGTGTCCCCAGAATAAGGTACTCAGCCTTATCCCTGTACTATAGATAATGTTGACTTTATACTTGAACTTGATCCACTCTTATGTCTCTACATATAGTTCAAGTAATCATTCTATAGCCAGAGTGTTCTTAGTTTATTGAATTTATACTAATGATCGTAACATTCACTTTATTCAATAACAATCTTTACTGAATAAACATCAATAATAATTTTATTGAAAACAGAATATGTTTTTGTTTACAAACTATGAGTTTTAGGACATAATACCCAACAAACTCCCACTTGGACTAAAACTCTAGTGAGATTTTATAATGTTGAGTAGAGAGAAAGACATAAATACAATAAACTAGGCATCACATACCAATGCATTTTCTCCCACTTGCTCTAGATTACATAACTCATAGTCCTAGACTCACTAGGTGCCCTTCAAACACTTTAGCCGTGAGGGGCTTTGTAAATGGATCAGCAATGTTGTGCTCAGAAGCTATCTGTGTGACGATCACATCTCCTCGTTGCACGATCTCCCTTATGAGATGATATTTGCGCTCAATATGTTTTCCTCGCTTATGGCTTCTTGGTTCTTTAGAATTTGCAATTGTTCCACTGTTATCACAATAAAGAGTTATAGGCAGATGCATATTTGGAACGACTTCCAAATCAGTTAAGAACTTCCTAAGCCATACTGATTCTTTCGCTACTTCACAAGCAGCAACATACTCAGCTTCCATGGTGGAATCAGCAATGCAACCTTGCCTTATACTTATCCATATTATTGCTCCTCCGTTCAAAGTGAAGACAGATCCCGATGTCAATTTCCTCAAATTGATATCGGTCTGAAAATCTGAGTCAGTGTATCCTGTAAGGATCAGATCCTTAGTGCCGTACATTATCATATAGTCCCTCGTTCTCCTAAGGTACTTGAGGATATTTTTAACGGCAGTCCAATGAGCATGTCCCGGATTGGACTGATATCTGCTTACAATTCCCACAACATAGCATATGTCGGGTCAGGTACACAACATGGCATACATCAGACTACCGACTCCTGATACATAGGGAATATGTACCATATAATTGAGGTGTCTTAGGACTTTGTTCCTTCGACAAATGAACTCCATGCCTGAAAGGTAATAATCCTTTCTTGGAGTCTTGCATCTTATATCAAACCAACATTTTTTCGATATACGATGCATGAGACAATGCTAGTGTTTAGTTCTTACGATTTCGAACAATTTGGATTCCAAGAACAAACTTAGTCTCTCCCAAATGTTTTATTTGGTATTGTGTCATTAGCCAATACTTAATGTCAGTTAGAAATCCCACATCATTCCCAATGAGTAGGATATCGTCAACGTACAACACCAGGAAAACTACTGTAGAATTGACTATCTTCTTGTAAACACAAGGTTCGTCAACATTTTGTTTAAAGTCATAAGATTTGATCGCACTATCAAACCTTATATTCCAAGATCGAGATGCTTGCTTCAACCCATAAATGGATCTTTTAAGCTTGCAAACCTTTTGCTCGTGATCCTGTTCAATGAACCCCTCTGGTTGAGACATATAGATACTCTCCTCAAGATTTCCGTTTAGAAAGGCTGTCTTGACATCCATTTGCCAAATTTCATAATCATAAAATGTGGCAATGGAAAAGAGTATTCTAATCTGTTTAAGTATAGCAACAGGAGAGAAGGTTTCTTCATAGTCCACCCCTCTCTTTGGGTACAACCCTTTGCTACAAGTCGAGCTTTAAAGGTCTGTACCTTACTGGCTTGGTCTCGTTTCCTCTTGTAGATCCATTTGCAACCAATAAGTTTTACCCCATCTGGTTGATCTACAAGTTCCCAAACTGAATTGAAGTACATTGACTCCATTTCAAGATTCATCGCTTTGATCCACTGATCTATATCTTCATCATTCATTGCTTGTTTATAAGTCAATGGATCCTCAACGCCATCATCAGGTATGATGACCTGTGTTTCTGCAAACCCAAGTAACGATCGGGTTGAGTTATAACCCTCCCACTACGTCGAGGCATTCTCAACTCTTGAGAAGGATGTGATTGACCAGAAGTGTCAGCTCCATCAACAACTCTTGTTGAAGGACCAGCCTGATCAACAACTCTTTTTGTTTTTATCAGTAGCTTCTTTAGAAATCTCACTCAATACTAGTTTGTTGCGAGGTTGATGATTTCTTACGTGGTCTTTCTCTAAGAATAGCGTTTGTTGATACAAACACTTTGTTTTCTTGAGGTCATAAAATAGACCACCTTTCGTCTCTTTGGGGTTATCCTATGAATAGGCATAATTTTGAATGACGTTCTATTTTCTTTATGTTTTGCACCAACACATGTGCTGGGCATCCCCACATCCTGAAGTAACGTAAACTACCTTTACGCCCTCTCCATAACTCATAATGCGTTTTTGAAACACTCTGAAGGAACCATGTTCAAAATGTATGCAGCAGTCTCCACTGCATATCTCCAAAACGAATCAGGTAGTTGAGTGAAACTCATCATAGAATTGTTCTAATAAAAAAAAAGATAGATATTAGATTTCTTTTTATTCCAGGAACAAAAAGTACATTATCTAATATAATGAATCTATCTCCAAAAAAAAACACAACTTTAAATATCCTACTGATCTTGCTGAGACAACATCTTCTGTTCCAACCCTAAGTGTTTTCTTGCCTTCCGCAAGCATTCTCTAGGAACTAGTTTCCTGAAGAAAAAAAAGAACAAATATGATTAGTGGCCCCTGAATCCAGTATCCAGGTTGAGTGATCATACTCTACAAACATATTTCTACAACTAGTAAATCAAATTTACTTTGTTGTGCCTTTTCGGCTTTCTTCTCTACAAGGTATTTTGGGCAGTTTCTCTTCCAGTGCCTGTTTTTGTTGCAATGGAAACATTTTCCTTTATCTGCTTTTTGAACCTTGTGTTTGTGGTCAGTAGGAATCTTTTTTCCCCTTACCCTCCTTCTTTAACAAAACATTTTTAGAAGTTGATTTTCCTCGTAGTAATTTCTTAGAGACAACAACATTTGTTTCTCCTATTTGTCCCTTGTTCGTTAAGAGGGACTGATAAGTTTGTAGCTCATTGTGAAGAGCAGTCAAGTTATATTCTATCTTGTTCATCATCGCATTTGTGCGGAACTGGAAGAAGCTCTTCGGAAGAGACTCCATGATAAAACTGACTTGACTCTTCTCATCAATGACAGCTCCATTTACTTCTGCCACATTGAAATGGACCATCACGCCCAGTACATGTTCTCTACCTGAGGTCCCTTCTTTCATACGGCAATTGTAAACGTATTTTATGGCGTCATGTCTAAGGGAGAAGGATGGTTGTCCAAACATCCCTTTTTAGAGATTCCATAATCTCTTTAGCAGTACTCATAACATCGTGTTTCTTAGCCAAAACATCAGATATGCTAGCTAAAGTGTGCACTCGGTCTTTGTCATTTGCCTTTGTCCATCTGTCATATGCATCCCGAACTGTTCAGTTTGCATTTGAGATGGGTTTTGGAGAACATTCCTCAGTTAAAACAAACTTTCAATCATCAATTACACGTATTGTGTTTAGGTTTGATTTCCAAGTTGCGTAATTGTCGCCGTTTAATTTCTCAGAAGCGAGTAATTGTACTATTGAGCTTAACATGTTGAGATTTAAAACAAATTCTATTAGTGAATTGACTTAATCCTTTTTAATCCAATCAAGTTTAGCAAATGTAATAATGTACCCAAAATTATTAATTTGCAACGATACTTTAGTGAGTTAGAGCAATTGCAACGATACTTTACCAAATTCTATTAGTGAATTGACTTAATCCTTTTTAATCCAATCAAGTTTAGCAAATGTAATAATGTACCCAAAATTATTAATTTGCAACGATACTTTAGTGAGTTAGAGCAATTGCAACGATACTTTACCAAATTCTATTAGTGAATTGACTTAATCCTTTTTAATCCAATCAAGTTTAGCAAATGTAATAATGTACCCAAAATTATTAATTTGCAACGATACTTTAGTGAGTTAGAGCAATTGCAACGATACTTTACCAAATTCTATTAGTGAATTGACTTAATCCTTTTTAATCCAATCAAGTTTAGCAAATGTAATAATGTACCCAAAATTATTAATTTGCAACGATACTTTAGTGAGTTAGAGCAATTGCAACGGAGGGACAGTCAATCACTTCTTCACTAAACCAAGACATTCTTGACTTAAACACTAATCCCATAATAACTCTTATTCCTATAGTGTTTTAGTCGTCGCCACTTTGGTCAAGAATATACTAACTCTTAGTAATTCATTGTAAGTGTGACCCGCCATTTTCAGACCTCAGAGATCGGCTCTAACAATGCTATCGAATGAAAAAGCCAAAGTTGGGAATGGACCTAAGAAATCCTATCCATTTCTGGAGTTTGCGTTGTTCTGACTCTCATGTTATGTAACACCCCAAAAATGAAAGGAATTAGATCCAACTAAAATAAGCCGCCCATGTAAGACCCAAATGATCAAAAGGGGAGAAAGTAAGGATTAATCAAGGATGATGATCTCAAGCAAGTTATTCTTATACCCTAACAAGTAATGTTAAGGAGTTTAAGACCTATGGAAAAAGGATTGGAATGTAAAAGTAAGTGAAAAGGGCAAAAAGGTCATTTTTTCAATTATTAAGGATCTTTCCGGATTTTTAGTTCCTTATCTAGAAGAAATTTCAAGATGCTCAAGAAGGAAAGAATGATCAACCTGAGATGAAGGATTTTTAGAAAAATTATGGATTTTTCAGGAAAATAATATTAAAATATTCGGAAAGTGAAAAATTACCATAATACCCCTGGAAGAATGGATAATTACGAAAATGCCCCTCTGATCAGAATCAGAGCATCTACCGTGACTATCTGAGCAAAATCTCTCAAAACTCAAATATCAACCGTTAGATCTTCCCTAAAATTGGATATGATCTAGAAGATGGACAGATCATCACATCCAACGGCTAGGATTCAAAACCAAAGTCGGTGAGTCTCTGATCGGAGTAGATATTTTCGACGGATTTTCCTGAAAATCCAACCAAAAATTCACGACGATTCTGGAGCTCCCAATGTCGGTTTAAGTTTCTCCTATAAATTCTGAAATTGTGGCAATCGTTTGGAACAAGAATCGAGCAAGTTCGAGCTCCCAGTCGTTGGCAATAAGTGTTTAGATTTTTGGTCTCCTACTCTTGGGTTTCTTCTAAATTCGAGAGAAATTCTCCACCATTTCCTTTCAAACTTGTTCCTATAGCTTCTAAACACGATTACCCACAAGTTCTATGAAGGAATGGAGAGCTGAAACGTCGTAGAACAAGATACCCAAGAGATAAAAAATCGGAGGTGTCGGGTAACTTGCAGACCGAGAGTGGTTTCTCGAAATTAAGATCCCACACTCAAAGTTGTTCCTTCAAACCAATTCCTTTATCTTGAAGGAAGAATAAGGAAGAGGTTTCGTGAAGAAATCGAGCTTCGAAAACCCCTAGAATCGGCTACCCAATAAGAAATCCTCTGTTTTTACTCTGGCGAGAAATCATATTTTGGACGAACTTTGGAAGCAAATATCTTAGGCTACAATCCAAGAAAAGGTACAAAATCTATCCCTAGCTCTTCTTCTAACACCCTCTTTAAGTTTCTTGAAGGAATCGAGGGGTGAAACGGCATGATAGGAGCTGGGGAGGGCGAGTTACAGATGGCGGCGCGAACGGTTGCGCGCGTCTTCTTCCCGTCTGGAGGAAGAAGACGATGACGTGGTCGGTTCAGTTGAACCGGCCATGTCAACCCAAAACTCGACCTTCCCTCAGTTTTTCTCTATTTTAACTCCCTTCCAGACCGGTTCTCATGAAAAACTCTATGTTCCAGAAAGTAGACACAATAAGGAGTCTGTGAAAGGAAAGTTGAAGTAATTCGGGTACCGGAAGCTCAAGAGAAGAGTTCCCGAACGTTGACAACAAGGTAAGTAGCCACCTTGGACTTTTTGTTAAGAAATGCTTGTAGAAATCGCTTGGACTTCCATATGAACTCTAAACCAAGTATGAAATTAGGATATATGAAAGAAAAAACCCTAGGAACTGTAAGTTAAGACCTTGAACCGAACAAATTTTTCGAGATTTAGGTAACGTTAAAATAACCCACTAGATGAACTCCGCTGTCTATGAAATTTTAATGCTGAGGATACCAGAGCATGTTGAGGTAAGTTTGGTAGTCATTGGATAAGGATAAGTAGGTAAACCAAGAAATGGTGCAAAATGACCATAATGCCCCTAAGGACATCTACCTACGGTTCATGACCTAGATGACCTCCAAATGCTATGAAACCCTGAAGTAGATCTTATTTTATGATGTTTGATGATTTGGTGAAGTTTGAAAAGCCATTGGAAAACGTTAAGTAGCAAAACTAAGAATTAGGTGTAAAATGACCAAAATGCCCCTAGGACTACTTAAGAGATTTCAAGGTCTATACATGCTTCAAATGATTCGCTACTTCTTATAAGGTCGATTATGAAGGGCATGAAGATAAGTTTGAGGTTTCAAGTTGATTGGAGCAAGTTTGGTACCTAAACCAAGTTAGGACCCAAGAACCACCTAAAGGAAACGCCACAAGACTCTAGACTCTTCTAGAACACTCTAAAGAACTCCCTAGGAATCTATGACCTTCTAGAACAACTCACACTAAGATGGGTTCATATGGTTACAAATACAAGTTACAACTTATACCTCAATAAATCAAGGACCTTAGAAACTTACAAGATTAAGAACCAAGAACAACAACACACAAGCTTTACAACTACCCAAGTAAGAAGAATGTTAGGTACCACTCAAGGATGAGGGACCAAGGTCCCCAAACACAAGGAACTCAAGAATGCTAGGTAATACTCTAGTCATGTCCAAAGTTACCCATGACCTCCCACCAAGCGGTGCCCAAGAATTCCTCTTCTAGGTGGGATGCCCTGCACCATGTTTCCTTTGCAGGATGTCATGCCTCAAGTTTTCCTCACCTAGAAGAGATGCCCTGCAGACTTGCAAGATGCCATGTTTAAGTATGCACCGAGCAAGTGACTTTTACGGTCTATTAAAGGGAGTAGTCTAAAGTCACGGAGGAACAAGAAGAGAGTACGTTACCTTAGCCACGAATCAAGAACCTTCTAAGACCTCCCACGGTACAGCATGCTCATGACTTAGACTACGCTGCTTGGAACGCATGAAGCCTTGAGCGTATGTTAAGCAGACTGTATTATAGGGCAAGCCCTTGATGCAGTATTAAGACTACATCGCTTGGAACGTAAGAAGCCTTGGATGTAGGTTTTTCAGACTATGCCGCTTGGAACGCATGAAGCCTTGGGCATAGGTTAAGCAGACTGTATTATGGGGTAAGCCCTTGATGCAGTATTAAGACTATATCGCTTGGAACGTAAGAAGCCTTGGGTGTAGGTTTTCAGACTATGCCGCTTGGAACGCATGAAGCCTTGGGCATAGGATTAAGCAGACCGTATCGAAGGGCAAGCCCTAAGATGCGGTAAGACTATGTCGCTTGGAACGCATGAAGCCTTGGACACAAGATTGTCAGGTACATGTCTAGTGCCGTAAATCCTAGGGGGAGTGTCTTGGAGAACGAATCAAGAACAAAACAAGAACCAAGAAAGTACCAAGAACAAGAGAAAGATCAAGGAATAGAACAAGGATCAAGATCCTAGTTCTAAGGACAAGAACCTGGAACAAAGGACTAAGAACCAAAAACCATAGTACTAAGGCCTTAAAGGAAAACCAAGGTTTTAGGATTCAAGGACCAAGGTCATCAAGAAAGATCAAGATAAGAACCCCAAGTCAAGAACAAGAATTAAAAGGGCCTAAGTACTAACAACAAGAACAAGATCAAGAACAAGTAAGAACAAAGAATGTGGTGCCCGAGCATATCAAGGACACGATTAAGAGCCTACAAGTAGGCTACTTACTGAGTCTTGTACTCATTCCTTATTCTCCATTTTTTTTCCAGGTGATAAGGAGCTGGTCAAGGTCGGGAGCGGACTCTAGAGCAGGTGCCATAGACTAACCTCACCCGTCGTCCTCATACCTTTGTTTTAAAATGTTTTGCGTCTTTTCCTTATTATGTTTTTTTAACTATTATGTTGTTTTGCACACTATTTTGATTATAATGTAAATTCTGTTTTAAATTTTAATGGTTTTATCAAGAAGGAAAAATTTACCCGCCTTTTAGAGCCATCGAGTCAACTCGGTCCTTACANAAATTCTGTTTTAAATTTTAATGGTTTTATCAAGAAGGAAAAATTTACCCGCCTTTTAGAGCCATCGAGTCAACTCGGTCCTTACGTTATGACCCTCCGAATGGGTAGTTGCTCTAGGACAACATGCAGACAGAACATGAGAATCTCACGGTGCAACCTAGGGGTGGAGGCCATTGGATGTGTTGATATACTTCCTTCTCTCACTTACTATAAATACTTTATCTATTCACATTGTTATTGACTCGTGCAAATACCTTCCGAATGGAGGCCGCTCCCAAGGCGACATGAGACCGAGCATGAATCTCACGGTGTGAATTTTTCAGAGAGCGTAAAAAGAAAACGATGTATCTCATATACCTTTTTCCTCCCATTATGTATTTTAGATGTTTGGGTATACTTATTACTTAGGTATATTCCGGCTAATTAAATATAACCTAAGTCTAAGTGATTTTTCCAAGTATACCATTTATACTGGATTTTTACCTATGATGTCTAGGTGATTTTTCATTTTAAAAAAAAATCTTACATCACTCACGCAGGCTTATAAACTGGGCTAACTAAGCTCAAGTACTGACCTGATCCCCAGGTAGCAGGTGTTCCGTAAACCGTCAACTTAAGTACCTCTNCGAATGAAAAAATTAGTCTAAACAGTAAACGACATTATAAAGTAAGAGTGATTTTCTTCATGGTCCGATCTTATGCAATACTCATTGCATAGGATGCCCCAACTCACATATCTCCACATGTACAATTTAGTGATCACATTGTTTATATCATATACAAAGTGGGCCACACCCATTGTGTCTCGAGGATAAGGTACTCAGCCTTATCCCTGTACTATAGATCATTTTGACTATATACTTGAACTTGATTCACTCTTATGTCTCTACATATAGTTCAAGTAATCATACTATAGCTAGAGTGTTCTTAGTTTATTGAATTTAGATTAATGGTCGTAAAATTCACTTTATTCAATAACAATCGTTACTGAATAAATATCAATAATAACTTTATTGAAAATAGAATATGTTTTTGTTTACAAACTATGAGTTTTAGGACATAAAACTCAACATGGGCTTAACCCTATAGTTTGGCTAACCTTATGGGGAAACTTCCAGCGGTGTCGTGGTGTATTTGATTATCACATCAATCTAACACAAGGTTCAGCTTGCTTTTGTTTCCATTATCGATTAATTACAACTTAAAATGGACTCTAAGGACTCCATAAAAATTATAGACCTTTCTTCCCTCATTAAAACCCATACACATTAGGCCAATTACAGTAATTGTATCAAATGGAAGCATAAAAAAAAATGCCAAAACCATAAACATCCACTTTAGCAACCACAAAATTTCATTCATGAGATGGTANTAAACATCCACTTCAGCAACCACAAAATTTCATTCATGAGATGGTATCCACCATGCTCAAATTAATGTAAATAAAGTGCCTAAAACTTTCTCTGATACCAATTGATGGTGTTACAATAACACGTGCGGAAGCAATTTGGATCTTAGGCACTCTAAGTACATCAATGATAGTAAATTAGCTATCATGCTCAAAAGCATTAAAACCGAATGAGTTTGAATACTAACCTTTTGTAGTTCAAATTCATTTTTCCACATGAACCGATTTCGAATCACCACTAGTGTCTTCCCTACTATTCTACGACCTTAAAACGGGATTGTGGAATCCGGTGAGTGACTAAACTTGATAGGAATTTTGTATATGCAAAGAGAGAGAGAGTTCTGAGAGATTTTCTCAAAGTTTTTCAAGAAGGATTTACATGTACTTGATCACTCTATTTATAGTCATATTTGCATGTTCATGCAAATTTGATATTACCAAATGTTACTTAAAATTCCACTCAAATTTGTGGGATTATGTGGCAAGCATGCAAGTTTGAGTTAACCCAATTTTGACACTCAAAATTCCACTCAAATTTGTGGGGTTGATTTGGCAGACATGCAAGTTTGGTTAAACCAAATTTTGATACTCAAAATTCCACTCAAATTTGTGGGATTATGTGGCAAACATGCAAGTTTGGTTAAACCATATATTAAC
>NW_019646549.1:32110-33027 GCF_002806865.2 Cucurbita pepo subsp. pepo
ATAAAATATATATATATATATATATATATATATATATATATATATATATATATATATATATATATATATATATATATATATTTATTTATTTATTTAAATAAATGAAACATGTGGTCTATAATTTTTTATGGAAATTTAAAAATAAATAAATATTAGTGTTAGTGGTTAAAGTCTTGTTTTAGTGGTCCGTATCAATTCCTATTTTTAGGACTTGATCACTATTTAAACTCATGTCTCTTCCTATTTTTCAGAACACAACACACAAAGCATAAAACACAACCCACAAAGCATAGAACACAACACACAAAGCATAAAACACAACCCACAAAGCATAGAACACAACACACAAAGCATAGAACACAATACACAACTCCCATAGTTTCATAGTTTCCTCGATAAACTTTTTTTTAAAAGCCTCCAAGTTTTCTCGATCATAAACTTTTTTTTAAAAGCCTCCATTGTTACCAAGCTTCCAATTTTATTTCTTGTTTATTCTATTCTGAGAGAGATGTATATTCTTCATATTTTTGTTCAGAACACAACACACAGATCGTAGAACACAATACACAACTCCCATAGTTTCATAGTTTCCTCGATCTAAAACTTTTTTTTAAAAGCCTCCATTGTTGCTCTCTCTCAAACTTCCAATTTTATTTCTTGAGAAAATTGTAAATCCACTCCTTCAGAGAGTTGTGGTGTGTGGTGTGTTTCTATAAAGTTTCAGACAATTGTACCGGTTTGATCATGAGCCGTGGAAAAAATTGAATTTACTCTTGAACTCGTAAAAAGAGCGGTGTATCGGTTTGATCTTGAGCCGTGGAAAGAATTGAATTTGCTCTTGAACTCGTAAAAGGAGCGGTGTAGCGGTTGGGCTTTGATCCGAGTAAAGAGTCAGAAAGTTTTATTCAAATTTCCAA
>NW_019646549.1:35931-47231 GCF_002806865.2 Cucurbita pepo subsp. pepo
CAAATATTGTGTATTTCAAAGTTTTTGGTTGCAAATGTTTTATTGTGAACAACAAAGAAAAGATGGGAAATTTTGATTTTAAGACCGATATTGGTATTTTTCTTGGTTATTCATCTACTAGTAAAGCTTATAGAGTTTTCAATGGGAGAACTTTAGTTATAGAAGAATCTATGCATGTGGTATTTTATGAATTTTATAATGATATTTCTAATGAGTCTATTTGTAGTGATGATTTAGAAAGAAATTTTGGACATTTACCTCAGTGAAAAGAAAAAGTGGGCTTAAACGAAAAGGAGGAAGAAGGTTATTCATTAGTGCCAAAGGTATAGAAGTATGCCTCATCTCATCCCAAGAACTTGATTATTGGTGATCCTGAACAAGGTGGGAAAACTCGTTCCTCTATTAATTTATTTAATAATTTTGCTTTTGTTTCTCAAATTGAACCAAATCAATTTGAAAGGAACAAAGTTTGGGAATGAGTCTCTAGGCCCTCTAATATTTCCATCATTAGAACCAAATGGGTTTTTAGAAATAAAATGGATGAAAATGGAAATATCATTAGAAATGAAGCTAGACTTGTAGCTCAAGGTTATTGTCAGGAGGAAGGTATAGACTATGAAAAAACTTTTGCACCCGTTACTAGATTAGAACTATTAGAATGTTACTTGCATTTGTTCTTACAAAATTTTTATATTATATCAAAGGTGCATTCTTAAATGGTTATATTATGAAGGAAGTTTATGTAAAACAACCTCCTTATTTAAAAATTTTGATTCTCCACATCATGTCTATAGGTTGAAAAAAAAGTTTTTTATGGCTTAAAACAATCTCTAGGAGTTTAGTACGATAAACTTAGTAATTTTCTTATTGAGAATGATTTCAAAATGGGTGAACTCGATACTACTCTCTTTATTAAAATTAAAGAAAAAGATATGTTATTANAAACAAGCTCCAAGAGTTTAGTACGATAAACTTAGTAATTTTCTTATTGAGAATGATTTCAAAATGGGTGAACTCGATACTACTCTCTTTATTAAAATTAAAGAAAAAGATATGTTATTAGTGCAAATATGTGTGGATGATATTATCTTTGGTTGTACTAATCTTTCTTTACGTGAAGAATTTTCTAAATGTAGGATGAGTATGATGAGAGAGCTCAGTTTCTTTCTTTGACTTCAAATCCAACAACTAAAGATATCTTCCTAAATCAAGATAAATACACCAGGATTTACTCAGAACCTAAATCAAGAGAAATACACCAAGGATTTACTCAGAACCTAAATCAAGAGAAATACACCAAGGATTTACTCAGAAGGTTCAAGTTCAATGAAGGTAAGATTGCAATAACTCCAATGAGCATATCTACCAAGCTTGACAAGGATGAAAAAGGTAAATGTGTAGATATAAAATCTTATCGAGGTATGATTGAATCTTTACTTTACTTGACTGCTAGTAGACCTGATATTATGTTTAGTATATGTCTTCGTGCTAGGTTTCAATATTGTCTTAAGGAATCTCATTTAAATGTCGTTAAAAGAATATTTAAATACTTGCTTGGACTATTAATTTAGGATTGTGGTATCCTAGAAATGTTGAGTTTAAATTGGTAGGATTATCTACTCCCTAAGCGGAATATATTGCGGTTGCTAGTTGCTCAAATTCTTTGGACGAAGCAAACTCTTTGTGATTTTCGATTAAAATTTGATAGTGGGCCTATATTGTGTGATAATACAACTGCTATTAATTTAACTAAACATATTAATATTAGACATCATTTTATTGGAGAGCAGGTGCAAAATGAACATATTATTCTTAATAATCAATTAGCATATGTTTTTATCAAGCCGTTAAATGAAGAAATTTTTTTACAAAAATAGGCTTGAGCTTAGTACTATTTAGTGTGATATATCTTGAATTTGAGTTTGGTATTACTCAGTGTGATATATCTTGAATTTTATAATCTTGTTTAAAGGCATGTGATTAGGAGAAGCATGTCATTCTTTTATTATTTTTTATTGTTCTTTTTTCGGGGAAGAAAATTAAGAAAAATGTATTGTAAGTTTGTTATTTTATAATTAATGAATAACTTCGTTGTTGTGATGTTTGATAATTCATTGAAGCATTAATATAGAGGAAGAATATGGATTTGAGTGAATTTCAAATTTATGATGATATATTAGAATGCCTATCATGTGCTTCAATATTATTATTTGGACATGTGCATTATTTTAAGTTTTATGGTTCGATGGATTTCATACTATTTTCCTTGAAATGGTTTGTGGTCATCAGAAACCAGAGATTGTTGGCTTCTTGGCCCTTAATCTCAAATTAGTTAATTTTAATTAATTAATTAATTAATTAATATTTTGATGATAACAAACATATCTTCAATTTTTAACAATTCTCAATATTTTGTCCACAGGGTAAGGTTGGGAATAACGATTTTAACATCATCACGTCCGGTATTTGTTTTGACTGGAACTTCTTCGTTTTATCTCTAATTTGAATGAACCAAAAAAGACGTTGAAATCATTATTCCCAACCTTACACTGTGGACAAAATACTGTGAATTGTTAATAATTAAAACATCAATTAATTAATTAATTTGAGATTAAGGGCCAAAGAGCCAACAATCTCCTCTTTTTTATTTTTTATGATGACAAACCATTTCAAGCAAAATGGTATGAGATCCATAAAACTTAAAATAATGAACATGTCCAAATAATAATATTGATGCATCATAATAGACATTCTAATATATTATCATAAATTTGAAATTTACTCAACTCCCTATTCTTTTTGAAATTCACTCAAATCCCTATTCTTTTCCTATATTAATGCTTCAATGAATTATGAAACATCACAACAAGGAAGTGATTCATTAATTATAAAATAAAACGAAGTGATTCATTAATTATAAAATAACAAATTTATAGCGTATTTTTTTTTCTAATTTTCTCCCCTTTATAATCATAAAAAAGAACAATAAAAAATAATAAAAGAATGACATGCTCCTCTAATAACATGCCTTTAAATAAGATTATAAAATACAAAATATAACATGCCTTTAAATAAGATTATAAAATACAAAATATAACATGCCTTTAAATAAGATTATAAAATACAAAATATATCACACCTAGTAATATCAAATTCAAATTCAAGATATATCGGAGCGAATAATACCAAGTTCAAGCCTATTTTTGCAAAAAAAAAAAAAAAAAAAAACTTCATTTAACGACTTGGTAAAAATATCTGCTAATTGTTTATTAGAGTTTACAAAATCAAGAATAATATGTCCATTTTTCACCGGTAGGCACACTATCAAATTTTAATCCAAAATCACAAAGAGTTTGTTTCATACAAAGAATTTGAGCACAACAACTGGCAACCGCAATATATTATGCTTCAGTAGTAGATAAGACAACTGAATTTTTCTTTTTACTAAACCAAGAAACTAATGAACTATTAAGAAATTGACAAGTTCCACTAGTACTTTTATGATCAAGTAAACTTTCCGTAAAATCCCCATCAGAATATCTTACAAATTTAAACTCAACATTTCTACAATACCACAATTCTAAATTAATAATCCTAAGCAAATATTTAAATATTTTTTTAACGACATGTAAATGAGTCAAGTAAAGTTAAAGATCGAATCATACCTCGATAAGATTTTATATCTACACATTTACCTTTTAAATCCTTGTCAAGCTTGGTAGATGTACTCATTGGAGTTTTGTTTTTTTTTTTTTTTTGCAATCTTACCGTCATTGAACTTGAATCTTTGAGTAAATCCTTGGTATATTTCTCTTGATTTAGGAAAATACCATCTATCAGTTGTTTGATTTGAAGTCCAAGAAAGAAACCGAGCTCTCCCATCATACTCATCATACATTTAGAAAATTCTTCACATAAAGAAGAATTAGTAGAACCAAATATAATATAATCACAGCGGAGGAAAACTTCTCATTGCTGATCCTGCAAGAACCGCCACATATATTTGCACTAATAACATATATTTTTCTTTAATTTTAATAAAGAGAGTAGTATCGAGCTTATCATTTTGAAATCATTCTCAATAAGAAAATTACTAAGTCTATCGTACCAAGCTCTTGGAGCTTGTTTTAAGCCATAAAGAGCCTTTTTCAACTTATAGACATGATGTGGAGAATCAAAATTGGATTTGATTTTCAAATCAAGGAAGTTGTTTTACATGAACTTCCTCCCTAATATAACCATTTAAGAAGCACTTTTCACATCCATTTGATATAATATAAAATTTTTGTAAAAAGAAAATGCAAGTAACATTCTAATAGCTTCTAATCTCCCAAAAGTTTCTTCATAGTCTATACCTTCCTCCTGATAATAACCTTAAGCTACAAGTCTAACTTGATTTCTAATGATATTCCCATTTTCATCAATTTAATTTCTAAAAACCTATTTGGTTCCAATAATAAAAATATTAGAGGGCCTAGGGACTAAGCCTCANCAGACTAAGTCTCAAACTTTGTTCCTTTCAAATTCATTTAGTTCCTAGCTAAAATCTAAAACTCATCATTTTCGTCATCCTTAAGACTNAAAATATTAGAGGGCCTAGGGACTAAGCCTCAAACTTCGTTCCTTTCAAATTGATTTAGTTCCTAGCTAAAATCTAAAACTNCAAATGGAAGTAACATTCTAATAGCTTCTAATCTCCCAAAAGTTTCTTCATAGTCTATACCTTCCTCCTGATAATAACCTTAAGCTACAAGTCTAACTTGATTTCTAATGATATTCCTATTGTCATCAATTTAATTTCTAAAAACCTATTTGGTTCCAATAATAGAAATATTAGAGGGCCTACAGACTAAGTCTCAAACTTTGTTCCTTTCAAATTCATTTAGTTCCTAGCTAAAATCTAAAACTCATCATTTTCGTCATCCTTAAGACTTTTTGGTTCAATTTGAGGAAAAAGAAAGCAAGATTATAAAATAAATTAATAAAGGAACGAGTTTTCANTGAGTTTTCACACCTTGGTCGGGATCACCAATAATCAAGTCCTTGGGATGAGATGAGGCATACCTCCATACTTTTGGCACTGATGAAGAACCTCCTTCCTCCTCATTNCCTTCCTCTTCATTTAAGCTTCTTCTTTACTTGAAAGAGTTTATTTTCATTTGTCATGACAAGTAAATCTCCAAAATTTCTTTCTAAATCATNCTTCTTCTTTACTTGAAAGAGTTTATTTTCCTTTGTCATGACAAGTAAATCTCCAAAATTTCTTTCTAAATCATCGCTACAAATAGACTAAATATTATTACAAGATTCATCAAATACCACATGCATAAATTCTCCTATAACTAAAGTTCTCTTATTCAAAACTCTATAAGCTTTACTAATAGATGAATAACCAAGAAAAATACCAATATCCTCTTAGAATCAAATTTTCCTAGCTTTTCTTTGTTGTTCAAAATAAAACATTTGCAACAAAAATATTTGAAATACCTTAATTGTTTGGACTTTTATTGAAGAAATACCGGTAGGAATCAACAAGGATTAGGGTGGAATGATTATGAGTACTTCATATGCTTGATTTAGCCAAGAAATTTATGAACTAAACTCAGTATCAGAGGTCTAGATTGATTGGTCCAACAGACTGTTTTCGCTAGATGTAGAGTCATTGAGTCTTTTGTTCGAGGGCACGGTTCTCGGGCCTATAAGCTCCAAGGCTCTTAAACTTTCACGTAGAGGTCTAAAATGAATCAATGTGTGTTCGAGGGCACGGTTCCCGGGCTTACCAAGCTCGAAGGCTCTTAAACTTTCTCGTAGAGGTCCAAAATGAATCCAGATTATTATTATAAAAATAAAAATTGCAAAGATGGCGTCGCCCAGACTTGAACTTGAGACCTTCAGTGTGTTAGACTGACGTGATAACTAACTACACAACGACACAGTTGGAAGCCTCACCAGAAGGTTAGCCAAACTATAGAGTTAAGCCCAAACTTCCTAGAGCCTAAAGAAAAGCCCGTGGAAACCTACCAGGAACTAGATGCGATGACAGCCTACAAGTAGGCTGCTTACCGAGTACTTTTTTACTCACCGCATTTTAGATTTCTTTTTCAGGTCTTCGCTAACTGTCGCTCGAGGTGGGGGAGCGTTCGAGAGCTGCATTGTCACTTGAGGGTCGTTTATGAGTGTCGACCCGGTTTGTGTACTTCGGGTCTTTTATATTTCGTTAGAAACAGTATCCCGAACTCTTTCTCCGTTTGTAACAAATTTTAACAACACTTGTTTGTGTTGCCTTTCAATTCGTTCTAGTCGAGGTGTTGTTTGATTTTAAATTGCATTATCTACATGTTTAATTTAATTTTACTTTTAGTTTTATTTCCGTCACGGTTCGAGATTTGAAGCCTCGAAAATCACGTAACGAAAGACTCAATGACTCTTCGTCTAGCAAAAACCGTCTGTTGGACCAATCAACCTAGACCTCTGATACTAAGTTGAGTTCATAAATTTCTTGGCTAAATCCAGCATATGACGTGCTCACAATCATTCCACCCTAGTCCTTGTTGATTCGTACACGTATTTCTTCAATAAAAGTCCAAACAATTAATTACATGCTCAATGTGTGTTCGAGGGCACGGTTCTCGGGCCTATAAGCTCCAAGGCTCTTAAACTTTCACGTAGAGGTCTNGAATTTTGAGTTTGTTCTCAGAACAAAGATTTTAAGTTTGTTCTATGAAAAGGAATTTAAGTTTGTTCTAGGACAAGTCATTTTATGTTTGATCTACAAATAGTTGATTTTCCGTTTGTATTTAAGTTTGTTCCGCTAACAGGAGATTTTAAGTTTATTCCTACGAACTGTGGATTTTAAGTTTGTTGTTTTACAAATAAGCGATTTTAAGTTTGTTGTACGAATAGGGTTGTTTAAATTTGTTGCTTTACGAACGACGATTTTAATTTTGTTTTACGAACAGGAGATTAATCATAGACCAAAAAAGAATTATAAGCTCAAAAATAACTAAATAATTAATCATAGATCTCGGCGATGGATAACATGAATACCAAATTTACTATATTTAGCCCGACGCTACTTAAGAGACGTAGCTAGCATGAATACCAAATTAATCCGATTGGATAACATAGTACTAAAACAAATCTATGGTGCAAAAATAGGTTAAATCAAATGACAAATAAAGGGTACAACTAATTGGTGCACGAAGACAGCCCAAAACAACCATTCTATTTATTTTTTATTCTAAATACATGTGGATAATTAAAAAAATATATAAAATACTCTTTAACTATAAATATTTTGTATTATAATTAAAATCAATTATAGAAACTTTTTAATTGAGGGCCTCATAATAATTATAGTAATGGCTAGCCAGGAAATGGTCCGAACATTCAAAGCCCAATCCTAGGATCACAAAAAGTCCAAGCACATGAGTACAATGGTAATGGCTAGCCTACGAATTGGTCCGACTTTAATTTTATGACCCAATCCACTTGTCTAGGCATCATTGCCATGAACTTTGAACTTTAATTTTATGGCCTAATTCACTGGTTCAAACATCCAAAACTGATGCATTTTAATTTTATGGCCCAATTCACTAGAAGACATAGTCCATGCAGCTCATAAGCTCATTATCACAATTGTGTGAAAATGATTGTGCATTATGTTTTTTCCAAAAGAAATTCATATTGCTTCCATAAACAGACATTTTTTTGTGACAAAATTGAAGACATTTGTTTGAAGTTTATTTTATATTAAAATATATTTATTTTAGAAAATATATTGATTGACATGATAATGTGTAGAAAACTGATATTTTCTGTGATAAAATTAAAATCATTGTTAAAGTTTTGGTTGGAGAAATTTTGATAGTGTGCTAAAATTATTCAATTTTTTTTTATATATAAAATATTATTATAGGTATAAATTGCTTATATATGTATTTACGAATTAAATAAAGAGAACAACGAGTAAATCTATACTGATACGAATTGAGAAAATTTAATGTCATGAATTGAGGGATCTCAAACCCCCTTTGACGAATCTCAATATTTTCAAAAATGTAATCCAAACAACCTATGATGTGGATTTGTCATATATGAGCATTATCAAAATTTTGAAATCTACCGTCATTCTCACTATTTAGGTCGATAATGATATGAAGTCTCCAACACAAACATTTGGACCATAAATTTAGGTTAGTTTCATTAATCAAAATTAATCAAAATTATAAATTTACAACAGTCAAAAGAATGTCATAATTAGTAAATAAATATTTTTTTATAAGTTTAACATCTATTTGGCAAGTCTTTGCCTATTTTATTTTATAAATTTACAACTGAAACAATATAACTATCTTTAATTTTTACAAGTTTCATAAATATTTTTTTATATAAATGATTGTTCTATATATGAAAAATAAATAATAAATAAATATTTTGAATAATTTAATTTATATAATGGGATAGATATTAATTTATATATATATACACTTCAAAAGAAATTTAAAATTTATTAAAAATAATAATATAAAAGAAACTAAAAATAATAAAATATTATTAAAAAAAACTAGTCACTAAAATTCGATCATAAATTTATATAATTTCATATTAAGTCATTAAAATTCATTAAAAAATTAGAAAAATAATTAGAAACTCTCCTTTTATCTTTTTAAATTTGTTAACTTACTGAATATTCATCATAAATTTTATATTTTATAAAGAAAAAAAATGTTAATTTCTAAATTTTTAGAGTCTATTCCTATATAAATTGTCAATATTGTGATTTTTTTCAATTTATAATCTCAATCGACTCATCATGTATAAATATACCATTTTTTTTTTAACAAATATCTCAATTTGAAGAGTTGTGTCGTTTAGTGTCTGTTTATATGATCTAAAAATTTAAAACAAAATAATTAAATATTAATTGAATGTATAAAAAAACATATTATTTTAGTAAGAAAATCAGATATTGTTTTGGGTAATAAATGATATAAATTAAAAAAAAATCAAATTTTCTTTTGAATAATAAATAATATAAATTTTGTTTTTGATAAATAATAATTAATATATATTTATTAGTTAGTCTAGTAGGTTTGTATAAGTGGTTGATGTAGGATGGAGATGGATACTATTTTAAAATTTTTTATACTTATTTTAAAATTTTTTATACTTATTTTAAAATTTTATCATTTGACCGTTGATAATTTTTTTAAGTGACTACTAATAGTTTATGGAAAGAAGTCTTACGAGAGAGAGAGAGCAAGAAGATCAACTATGTCAAGGCCTTGTCTCTTCGTTGTTAGAGCCACTAACATTTGCTACTCTTGAGTCCTTCCTAGTGGAACCTCCTGGTTCCTCGTGTCTTTTGTACAAATAAATTATCACAAACAAACATTTAGTCTTAACTTAAAGAGATGAGCAAAAATAAAAGACCCAGGTTCGCTGGAAGAACTGGAGCTCTAGATCCAAGGTTCACGAAAGGACGATCTATTACTTTGCTGAAGAAAACAATCAGAGTTTCAACCTCTACCAACAAGGACGACAAAATCCGACAACCATAGAAAAGGTGAGGGAGACAAAAAAAGAAAACAGAGAGACAGATAATCTGGGTGGTTTGCCCGACCCAGATCCAGTCCCACATATTTCAGTTTGCTAAACCCGTCCTTAGTCATCCTCCATTAAAAATTCATCTGAGCTCAAAAAGAACAACGGCTTCTCAATTCCAAAAATAGGACCAATTGTCAAAAGGTTTGACCACGATACAACACCATTTTCAACCTCCTTTTTCATCTCCCAAACATTGAATGTTTTTTTCACTCATTTCCAATGTATAATGAAAGGCAACAATGGATTCATTCAAAATCTCGAAACTACTACACTTCTTCCACCCCTCCTCTTTGATATTGAAACTCTGTTCTTCATATCTCAACTATTTAAATAATTATCAATCATCTTGGTTAGATTTTATGATTAATTATTAGATTAGGAGTATTTTTTTTGGTTTGTTAATATATCAAATACATTTAATTGAGAAAAAAAATCATAATTTTACCTTTATTTTTAGACGTTCAAAAAATTCAATCAACCTAATTTAATCTATACGATTAGATAAGATTATAAATTTATTTGAATTCGATATGAATATTTAAAACTAAGTATTTTTCGCGGTTTTAATTTTTTTTTACAGTTCATCCATAATGTAAATCCATATCCGTTAAAATCTGACAGCCCAATGTGTCACACATGGAGACGGTCCATACCCCTTCGATCCATTAAATCTGACGGCCCAAAACGACATGTGAATGCGACACGTGTCACGCATGCAATTGATGCCTTTTCGGCCCAACATGCGCTCCCTCGTGGCCTAGCCTCACGACCTGCGCACTCGAGGACAAGACCTGAAGTCTGCGCCTCCACCCGAAACACCACCCGACACGCGCCTCTTCGCCCGCAACGACACGGTTTCACTCATGCGGATGCCGACTCCTTCGGCTTGACGTGGCGCGGCCTCTTGGCTAAAAAACACATACTTCGGCTCCATATACATATGTAATATATGGTTTCCTACATTTTCGACCCTCCTCAACCCATTTTTTTATCTTATTTAAGGCAAATAAGCTCAGTTTACACCCTATCACTAAATTTAAGTTAATTTATGATAAAATGTGAGTTATTAACGTAAATAAGATGAACGTTATAATAAGAATCAACTCCCGACAACCTTTGGAGCAACTCTCGAGTAACGGAAGTGTAACGACCCTAAATTTCCACATATCTAGAGTCGCCACTAACGTCTCATGCTCATCTCTAATGCAGAATAAAAACCTAAGCATGCTCATCTTTACTAGCGGAAAAATTTAAAACTTCAGAATACGTTAAAACATTGAAAAACACTGCCGGACTTACGTGTTTCAAACATCATGCTGGAGTTCAAAAGACAAAATAAAACGATTACAAATTAATTAATATAAATGAATGAAATGCAAACGCCCTATCCTAACCAAGACTAGGAATTTTAAATATGCAACTATCCTATGCACGCGCCACAGTCTCTGATCACGATGCCACCGTCAACCGTACATGGGAGCCTTGCCTTTACCTGAAAAACAATATGGCACACGGCCTGAGTATTTCGAAGAAATACTCAGTAAGTGACCCCACTATAGGGGCCATGCTAATGCAAACACATGCAATCATGAATAGGGACCTATCTCTAATCATCTTAGGGGTGGCCTCTAGTCTCGGACAAATTGGATGTGTAGTACTTCCCTACACACGACTCACACGTGCGAGTGTGA
>NW_019646549.1:57707-63970 GCF_002806865.2 Cucurbita pepo subsp. pepo
GGGCTTACCAAGCTCGAAGGCTCTTAAACTTTCTCGTAGAGGTCCAAAATGAATCCAGATTATTATTATAAAAATAAAAATTGCAAAGATGGCGTCGCCCAGACTTGAACTGGAGACCTTCAGTGTGTTAGACTGACGTGATAACCAACTACACCACGACACCGTTGGAAGCCTCACCAGAAGGTCAGCCAAACTATAGAGTTAAGCCCAAAGTTCCAAGAGCCTAAAGAAAAGCCCGTGGAAACCTACCAGGAACTGGATGCGATGACAGCCTACAAGTAGGCTGCTTACCGAGTACTTTTTTACTCACCGCATTTTAGATTTCTTTTTCAGGTCTTCGCTAACTGTCGCTCGAGGTGGGGGAGCGTTCGAGAGCTGCATTGTCACTTGAGGGTCGTTTATGAGTGTGGACCCGGTTTGTGTACTTCGGGTCTTTTATATTTCGTTAGAAACAGTATCCCGAACTCTTTCTCCGTTTGTAACAAATTTTAACGACACTTGTTTGTGTTGCCTTTCAATTTGTTCTAGTCGAGGTGTTGTTTGATTTTAAATTGCATTATCTAAATGTTTAATTTAATTTTACTTTTAGTTTTATTTTCGTCACGGTTCGAGATTTGAAGCCTTGAAAATCACGTAACGAAAAGACTCAATGACTCTTCTTCTAGCAAAAACCGTCTGTTGGACCAATCAACCTAGACCTCTGATACTAAGTTGAGTTCATAAATTTCTTGGCTAAATCCAGCATATGACGTGCTCACAATCATTCCACCCTAGTCCTTGTTGATTCGTACACGTATTTCTTCAATAAAAGTCCAAACAATTAATTACATGCTCAATGTGTGTTCGAGGGCACGGTTCTCGGGCCTATAAGCTCCAAGGCTCTTAAACTTTCACGTAGAGGTCTAAAATGAATCAATGCGTGTTCGAGGGCACGGTTCCCGGGCTTACCAAGCTCGAAGGCTCTTAAACTTTCTCGTAGAGGTCCAAAATGAATCCAGATTATTATTATAAAAATAAAAATTGCAAAGATGGCGTCGCCCAGACTTGAACTGGAGACCTTCAGTGTGTTAGACTGACGTGATAACCAACTACACCACGACACCGTTGGAAGCCTCACCAGAAGGTCAGCCAAACTATAGAGTTAAGCCCAAACTTCCTAGAGCCTAAAGAAAAGCCCGTGGAAACCTACCAGGAACTGGATGCGATGACAGCCTACAAGTAGGCTGCTTACCGAGTACTTTTTTACTCACCGCATTTTAGATTTCTTTTTCAGGTCTTCGCTAACTGTCGCTCGAGGTGGGGGAGCGTTCGAGAGCTGCATTGTCACTTGAGGGTCGTTTATGAGTGTCGACCCGGTTTGTGTACTTCGGGCTGTTGTTGCTAGCAAACAAAGGAAAAGAGATGGGGAAGGGATGAGGATGTTGTTGCTCGCAAACAAAGGAGGAAGGGATGGCAAACAAAGGAAAATGGATGGCAAACAAAGGAAAAGAGATGAGGTTGTTGTTACTGGCAAACAAAGGAAAAGGGATGGAGAATGGATGGGGCTGTTGTTGTTGGGAAACAAAAGAAAAGGGGGCAGTTGTTGGTAAACAAAGGAAAATGGATGGGAAGGGATGGGACTATTGTTGGCAAGAAAAGGGATTGGGGCGGTTGCTAGCAAACCACATGGAATTCTAGAACCAAGAAAATGGATTGGGGCTGCTGTTGGCAAGAAAAGGGATTGGGCGGTTGTTGGCAAACAAATGGAATTTCTGAACCAAGAAAAGGGATGGGGCAAACATGGGTGGAATTTCACAACAAAGAACAGGGAAGAGATGGGGCTGTTGCTGGCAAACAAAGGAAAAGGGATGGGGCTGTTGCTGGCAAACAACCAACAAAGAAAATGGGGAAAAGGTAATTTCAAAACCAACAAAGAAAAAGGAGAAAAGTTAATTCCGAAACCAACAAAGAAAAAAGGGATGTAATGGTTCTTTTTCCGGAACAAACTAAGAAAAGGGATGGATGATTCTTTTTCCAGAACCAACAAAGAAAAAGAATGAGATGGTAATTTCAGAACCAACAAAGATAAGGGATATGATGGTAATTCCAGAACTAACAAAAAAGAGGGAACCAACAAAGAAAAGAGATGAGATGATAATTCCAAAACCAACAATGATAAGGGATATGATGGTAATTCCATAACCAACAAAGAAAATGAATGGTAATTCTAGAACAGATAAAATTGATGGTAATTATAGAATAAAGAAAATGGATGGTAATTCCAGAACCAACCGAGAGAAGGGATGGTAATTCTAAAATAGAGAGAAAATGGAGGGTAAGTCTAGAACCCATGAAGAAAATGGATGGTAATTCGAGAATAAAGAAAAGGGATTGTAATTCTAGAACAAAAAAAATGGATGAGATGAGGATGGTAATTCCAGAACCAACAAAGAAAATGGATGGTAATTCTGGGAAAAAAAAAAAAAAAAGTAATTCCAGAACTAACAATCATACATCATCATAACTCATCCATCATCATATACTCAAACATCAACATATACTAGGATACCGCATCATACGATACAACTCATACATCATCATAACTCATACAATTTCTAGTCTATCCTGTAGTAAGGCCACTTACTTAGTTGGTCTTAGCCGAAGCATTTTCTAATTTAATTAACATAAGCTCCCGTTCCTCGAGATCTTCTCCAAAGGTTGTCGGGGTTCGCTTCCTATCTCACCATTAGTCACCTTTTGTTAGTATTTCACATTTTATTTAATAATCATAATGTGAAATACGGCTCTAAAATGGCCTCAATGACCTTAAACGCTGCCCAAAATAGGTTCGAGAGGGTTAAAACGGTGATAATTGGATCAAAAATTGAAAGTTGAGCCAGATAAGCCTAGGAGCCGCCAAAGGAGTTGCCGGAGGATCATCGCCGCGAGCCCTTTACGCCGAGTGATGCCGAGGGTGCGTCTGTGCCGCTGGGTGCCATGTGGCTGCAGTAGGACGCGCCACGTAGTACAGGTGGCATCGGGTCGAGTTCGATCAGAGTCGCGGGTTTGGGTTGGCTCCCGGGTCGTTGGCTACAGGTGTTGGCTGCTGGGCTTCTGTTCCCGAGATGGGCCGCGGACGCGTTCGGCTGCAGAGCGAATTGGCTGGGTTGAGGAAACTTTGGCTTCAGGTTCTACAAATGGGCTGGATTCGAATCAGGTCCGACTTGGATCCGACAGACTAAAAACATGTGTATATCTACCTTATTGTTTGAATTCCGATCTTCAAACAAAGTTCTTTAAATTTCACCGCGCCTGAGATTTGGTGAAGATGTCTCCAATTTGTTCCTCTGTTTGGATGATATCAATCTTCATGAGCCCCCGATTTGCACATTCCCGGATGTAGTGGAATCTAATTTCTATGTGCTTGCTCCGGTCGTGCAAAACTGGATTTTTGATCAGGGAGATCGTAGCTTTGTTGTCCACGTATAACATTGGTGGATCGCCTTCTCTTTCGATGAGTTCTTCCATCAGTTGCACAAGCTAGACTCCTTGTGTTGCTGTCGTCAAAGCGACAATGTACTCTACATTGCGAGAAGATAAAGCAACTACCTTTTGCTTAGTTGATTGCCAGCAGATCGCGGTGCCTGAGAGGAAGTAAATCATCCCGCTAGTGCTCTTACAATCATCAACGTCACCGACCATGTCACTATTACTATAGCCGACCAGCTCAAGCTTCTCTTTTCCTCTCTCTGCGCAGTATCTCACACCCCAGCCTCTGGTTCTAACCACATAGCACAGATGCGCTTGACAGCCACAAGATGCTCCTCCCTAGGTGCTTCCATAAACCTACTCATGTATCCAACGGAATAAGCAAGGTGAGGGCATGTGTTTACCAGATAGCGCAGGCTCCCGACAATGCTGCAGTAATGGGTGGAGTCAATTATCGTTGTAGTGCCGACCTTCCTTAGTTGAAGTCGGGCCTCCATTGGTGTCCTTGTAGGGTTACTGTCTGCTAGCCCAGCTGTGTTCAGCAGCTTCTTTGCATATGCACCTTGACAGAAGGTGATGCCTGCAGTACTCTGTTGCACTTAGATGCCGATGTAGTAACTGAGCACGCTGAGATCACTCATCTTGAAGTTCTTTGATATCTCCCTCTTGAATCTCCCAAGAACTTCATGTCGCCTCCACTGATTATGAGGGCGTCAACGTACACTCCCACAATCAACCGCTGTTTGTCGTGGCCTTGCATGTACATGCCATGCTCAGAGGCATATCGCTTGAACTTCAGCGACAAAAGGGTACTGTTGAGCTTCGCATTCTAGGCTCGTGGTGCTTGTCGAAGCCCGTAGAGTGCCTTCTGCAGGCGCAGTACCTTGTCGGAGTTGTGGTTGTCCAAGAAGATAGGTGGTTGTCGGACGTAGACGGTCTCCTTCAGCTCTCTGTTGAGGAAAGCGGACTTCACATCCATGTGGTGGACCTCCCAGGAATGATGTGCCGCGATCGCCAGCAATAGGCGACAGATTCCAACCCTGCCACCGGCGCGAATACCTCTTCGAAGTCCGCTCCTTGCTTCTGGACATAGCCCTTCGCCACCAGACGGGCCTTGTGCTTCACAACTTCTCCTTTTTCGTTACGCTTTAGTTAGAAGACCCATTTGAACCCTATGGCTCGGTGTCCCGGCGACATGTCCTCCAGACTCCACGTCTTGTTCCCAGTGATGGACGTCATCTCTTCCTGCATTACCTTCAGCCAGCATGAGTTCTTTTCTGCTTCGGCGAAGGTGTTCAGTTCATTCGCGCTGATGGCATGCAGCTTGGCCACCTCTTCTTCAAGCTTGCGCGCCGCAAGTTCAGGTAGTTCACCTCCTCCCAATAGGTCTTCCATCCTCTAGTGTGGTTCCTTAGTAGACCCCATAGAAGCCCAAATGTAGATTGCAGCGGTAGAAACAACCTTTGAGACTATGGAAATCGGCCCGAGTCAACGGAGGAGCAAATGAGTCTTTTTTTTTCTTCATGTGTTATAGAGTACATGTGGTATCCTAATAGTAGTGACCAACAAAAAGGAAATTGGTAGTGGTTAAAAAGTTTGAAAATTATTAACAAGAAATTATTTAACATTTTATTTTTCTTTTGTAGTTTAATAGTATTATGAAGTAAGAATAAAGAGAATGTTCTCGATTTCTTTTTTTTGAATTATTAATTTAACTTTTGATAACTATGTTGACTATAAAGAAACCATGAATTGACTATAAAGAAACGGATGAATTCTTTATTTGAATTTTTATTATTTTTTATTCGCTAAATATGGCCTAATCGTGGGTTGGGTAAAGAAAGAAGAAGCCAAAAACAATAGTTTTGTAATCGAGTGAAGAAGACAAAACAAGAAACAACTCCTCCTCCCTGCAAGAATTGTTGGGACACTCTGATGGCTATAAGCCTTTCGCCATGGCTGTTTCTTCCCCACTCCATTCTTTTTCTCATTTCCATCATTCCTCTTTCTTCCGAGTATTGCCATTGCTGCCAACTCCTCCTCAATGGAAGAAGTTGAGATAGCCAAGAAGAGAACAAAAAAGAGTGTTGGATGAATTGAAGAAGACAAATGAGTACTATGAAACAGGGGATAGAGAAAATCCGTTAGGGCTTTTTGTGATAGTAAAGAATTTTGTGAACACCGTGAATCAGGTGTGTCGTGAAATAGCTGGGGAGTTGAGAGGGAAGATCAAGATGGGAAATATGGATGCATGTCTGCCATTGAAGAGCACAATTAGAAGCTGTCCCGCCCATTCCATGGATTAGCTTTTCTGAATTGGATTCTCCTAAAAAAAAAAAAAATTCTTTTATATTTGGTCTTGAAAAGATTAAATGTACAAATTATTTTAGAAAGAAATACACATTTTTGGTTAATATGGTTGATTGATTTCATGGCTAATGTGATATAAATCTTTAATACTAAAATCTATTTGTCNTCTTTAATACTCAAATCTATTTGTCTGTTTGTTGTGATTCTTCTTGATTCTTATAATGTATCTTATAAAAATAATTGTTAGATAACTCCAAAACTAATAAGAAATATGAATAATATTATAGACTCAACCACTCATCGATATATGGGATTGGAGGCATTGGTAAGACCACTTTGACCAAAACTTTATACAAAAAATTTCTCTCCAATTTGAATGTTGCTTTCTATCAAATCTTAAGGAAGCTTCAAAGCAATTCAATTGCCTCGTTCAACTTCAGAAATACTAGATCCATGAGATCTTAAAGGAAATTTTGAAGGTTGAA
>NW_019646550.1:0-600 GCF_002806865.2 Cucurbita pepo subsp. pepo
TTAAAATGTCGCCTATTACTCGATTTTTAGCACGTGCTTCCATCGTCCCGGATTAGAGCTTCCAAATTAGGTTATCGATTTTACGCCCTCTTTTACTTTTTTATACCCTATGTTTCTTCGACATTCTATTCTAAATTACTAAGCCTGATCATTACCCACAAAAATTTTAAAAAACATCTAGTATTACTCGGTTTTTTTTTTTTGCACGTACTTCAAACGTCCCGAAATTAGGTTTCGATTTTAAGCAATCGTTTACTATTTTAAACACTCCTTTTCTTCGAAATTCTATTCTAAGTCATGAAGCCTAATCATTCCCCAAAAAAATTTCTTAAAATGTCGCCTATTACTCGATTTTTAGCACGTGCTTCAAACGTCGCGGATTAGGGTTTCAAAATTAGGTTATCAATTTTACGCCCTCTTTTACTGTTTTATACCNCTATGTTTCCTCAACATTTTATTCTAAATTACTAAGCCCAATTATTACCCACAAAAGTTTTATAAAACATCTAGTATTACGCGTTTTTTTTTTTTTTGCACGTACTTCATTCATCCCGGAATAAGGTTTCGATTTTAAGCAATCGTTTACTATTTTATACACTC
>NW_019646550.1:15785-25470 GCF_002806865.2 Cucurbita pepo subsp. pepo
CGGATTAGGGTTTCCAAATTAGGTTATCGATTTTACGCCCTCTTTTACTGTTTTATACCCTATGTTTTTTCGACATTCTATTCTAAATTCCTAAGCGTAATAATTACGCACAAAAATTTTAAAAGACATGCAGTATTACTCGGTTTTAATTTTTTTTTTTCCACGTACTTCAAAGGACCCGGAAAAAGGTTTCGATTTTAAGCAATCGTTTACTATTTTATACAGTCCTTTTCTTCGAAATTCTATTCTAAGTCATGAAGCCTAATCATTTCCCAAAAAAATTTCTTAAAATGTCGCCTGTTACTCGATTTTAAGTTCAAGCTTCAAACGTCTCGGATTAGGGTTTCCAAATTAGGTTATCGATTTTACGCCCTCTTTTACTATTTTATACACTATGTTTCTTCAACATTCTATTCTAAATTACAAAGCCCAATAATTACCCACAAAAAGTTTAAAAAACATCAGTATTACACGGTTTTTTGTTTTTTTTTTTTTTTTGCACGTACTTCAAAGGTCCCGGAATAAGGTTTCGATTTTAAGCAATCGTTTACTATTTTATACACTCCTTTTCTTCGAAATTCTATTCTAAGTCATGAAGCCTAATCATTCCCCAAAAAAATTTCTTAAAATGTCGCCTATTACTCGATTTTTAGCACGTGCTTCAAACGTCCCGGATTAGGGTTTCCAAATTAGGTTATCGATTTTACGCCCTCTTTTACTATTTTATACACTATGTTTCTTCAACATTCTATTCTAAATTACAAAGCCCAATAATTACCCACAAAAAGTTTAAAAAACATCAGTATTACACGGTTTTTTGTTTTTTTTTTTTTTTTGCACGTACTTCAAAGGTCCCGGAATAAGGTTTCGATTTTAAGCAATCGTTTACTATTTTATACACTNTAATAAGCTTTTTCCTCCCTCACCCTGCTAAATGTGTTCACCCGTTAAGGATGTAGCAGTCAGGAAAGCCTCTTTCTTTCTTTCTCCGATTCAGGGTTGGATGTTTTAGGGGTTATTAGCAGTTTTTATTACACACAAAACAACCATTTCTCCCTAAAAAAAATATTAAAAAAAAAATTGAAGAAAACACTTTATAGCAATCGAGGAACAACGATTACCGGGACAGAGGTTGTGATATCCCGATTATACGATGCTCCTGCTGGTTGCTATCTAGTGTTTGAGAACACATGTGAGAGGGGAACGGTTTTGTGTTTTTATTCCATATAATTGGCTTTTCAGAGGCCTTACTCGCGCTGCAATAAAGCAGTTCCCGAAGGAGATGCCACTAAGCCTTCGGTGTTTGCGCACAGTGGATGGTGCCTTACTAAACTGTTTGTATCTCAGTAAGTCAGTCAAACCTTTCTGAGATTCAGGAAAAGTGGTTGGAACACCTTTCTGAGATCCCAATGAGATTCTGGCTAACCTTTCTGAGAGCCCTATGATATTAAGGAAAAGTTGCAGAAAACCTTAATATCAGTGTGGGATCTTACTCGAGTGTCAGACGTAAGGAGTATGTGGCTTTCTTTGAGCTTTATTATATGGTCCAAAAACACGAGAATGCGAGACTTAATAAGCTTTTTCCTCCCTCACCCTGCTAAATGTGTTCACCCGTTAAGGATGTAGCAGTCAGGAAAGCCTCTTTCTTTCTTTCTCCGATTCAGGGTTGGATGTTTTAGGGGTTATTAGCAGTTTTTATTACACACAAAACAACCATTTCTCCCTAAAAAAAATATTAAAAAAAAAATTGAAGAAAACACTTTATAGCAATCGAGGAACAACGATTACCGGGACAGAGGTTGTGATATCCCGATTATACGATGCTCCTGCTGGTTGCTATCTAGTGTTTGAGAACACATGTGAGAGGGGAACGGTTTTGTGTTTTTATTCCATATAATTGGCTTTTCAGAGGCCTTACTCGCGCTGCAATAAAGCAGTTCCCGAAGGAGATGCCACTAAGCCTTCGGTGTTTGCGCACAGTGGATGGTGCCTTACTAAACTGTTTGTATCTCAGTAAGTCAGTCAAACCTTTCTGAGATTCAGGAAAAGTGGTTGGAACACCTTTCTGAGATCCCAATGAGATTCTGGCTAACCTTTCTGAGAGCCCTATGATATTAAGGAAAAGTTGCAGAAAACCTTAATATCAGTGTGGGATCTTACTCGAGTGTCAGACGTAAGGAGTATGTGGCTTTCTTTGAGCTTTATTATATGGTCCAAAAACACGAGAATGCGAGACTTAATAAGCTTTTTCCTCCCTCACCCTGCTAAATGTGTTCACCCGTTAAGGATGTAGCAGTCAGGAAAGCCTCTTTCTTTCTTTCTCCGATTCAGGGTTGGATGTTTTAGGGGTTATTAGCAGTTTTTATTACACACAAAACAACCATTTCTCCCTAAAAAAAATATTAAAAAAAAAATTGAAGAAAACACTTTATAGCAATCGAGGAACAACGATTACCGGGACAGAGGTTGTGATATCCCGATTATACGATGCTCCTGCTGGTTGCTATCTAGTGTTTGAGAACACATGTGAGAGGGGAACGGTTTTGTGTTTTTATTCCATATAATTGGCTTTTCAGAGGCCTTACTCGCGCTGCAATAAAGCAGTTCCCGAAGGAGATGCCACTAAGCCTTCGGTGTTTGCGCACAGTGGATGGTGCCTTACTAAACTGTTTGTATCTCAGTAAGTCAGTCAAACCTTTCTGAGATTCAGGAAAAGTGGTTGGAACACCTTTCTGAGATCCCAATGAGATTCTGGCTAACCTTTCTGAGAGCCCTATGATATTAAGGAAAAGTTGCAGAAAACCTTAATATCAGTGTGGGATCTTACTCGAGTGTCAGACGTAAGGAGTATGTGGCTTTCTTTGAGCTTTATTATATGGTCCAAAAACACGAGAATGCGAGACTTAATAAGCTTTTTCCTCCCTCACCCTGCTAAATGTGTTCACCCGTTAAGGATGTAGCAGTCAGGAAAGCCTCTTTCTTTCTTTCTCCGATTCAGGGTTGGATGTTTTAGGGGTTATTAGCAGTTTTTATTACACACAAAACAACCATTTCTCCCTAAAAAAAATATTAAAAAAAAAATTGAAGAAAACACTTTATAGCAATCGAGGAACAACGATTACCGGGACAGAGGTTGTGATATCCCGATTATACGATGCTCCTGCTGGTTGCTATCTAGTGTTTGAGAACACATGTGAGAGGGGAACGGTTTTGTGTTTTTATTCCATATAATTGGCTTTTCAGAGGCCTTACTCGCGCTGCAATAAAGCAGTTCCCGAAGGAGATGCCACTAAGCCTTCGGTGTTTGCGCACAGTGGATGGTGCCTTACTAAACTGTTTGTATCTCAGTAAGTCAGTCAAACCTTTCTGAGATTCAGGAAAAGTGGTTGGAACACCTTTCTGAGATCCCAATGAGATTCTGGCTAACCTTTCTGAGAGCCCTATGATATTAAGGAAAAGTTGCAGAAAACCTTAATATCAGTGTGGGATCTTACTCGAGTGTCAGACGTAAGGAGTATGTGGCTTTCTTTGAGCTTTATTATATGGTCCAAAAACACGAGAATGCGAGACTTAATAAGCTTTTTCCTCCCTCACCCTGCTAAATGTGTTCACCCGTTAAGGATGTAGCAGTCAGGAAAGCCTCTTTCTTTCTTTCTCCGATTCAGGGTTGGATGTTTTAGGGGTTATTAGCAGTTTTTATTACACACAAAACAACCATTTCTCCCTAAAAAAAATATTAAAAAAAAAATTGAAGAAAACACTTTATAGCAATCGAGGAACAACGATTACCGGGACAGAGGTTGTGATATCCCGATTATACGATGCTCCTGCTGGTTGCTATCTAGTGTTTGAGAACACATGTGAGAGGGGAACGGTTTTGTGTTTTTATTCCATATAATTGGCTTTTCAGAGGCCTTACTCGCGCTGCAATAAAGCAGTTCCCGAAGGAGATGCCACTAAGCCTTCGGTGTTTGCGCACAGTGGATGGTGCCTTACTAAACTGTTTGTATCTCAGTAAGTCAGTCAAACCTTTCTGAGATTCAGGAAAAGTGGTTGGAACACCTTTCTGAGATCCCAATGAGATTCTGGCTAACCTTTCTGAGAGCCCTATGATATTAAGGAAAAGTTGCAGAAAACCTTAATATCAGTGTGGGATCTTACTCGAGTGTCAGACGTAAGGAGTATGTGGCTTTCTTTGAGCTTTATTATATGGTCCAAAAACACGAGAATGCGAGACTTAATAAGCTTTTTCCTCCCTCACCCTGCTAAATGTGTTCACCCGTTAAGGATGTAGCAGTCAGGAAAGCCTCTTTCTTTCTTTCTCCGATTCAGGGTTGGATGTTTTAGGGGTTATTAGCAGTTTTTATTACACACAAAACAACCATTTCTCCCTAAAAAAAATATTAAAAAAAAAATTGAAGAAAACACTTTATAGCAATCGAGGAACAACGATTACCGGGACAGAGGTTGTGATATCCCGATTATACGATGCTCCTGCTGGTTGCTATCTAGTGTTTGAGAACACATGTGAGAGGGGAACGGTTTTGTGTTTTTATTCCATATAATTGGCTTTTCAGAGGCCTTACTCGCGCTGCAATAAAGCAGTTCCCGAAGGAGATGCCACTAAGCCTTCGGTGTTTGCGCACAGTGGATGGTGCCTTACTAAACTGTTTGTATCTCAGTAAGTCAGTCAAACCTTTCTGAGATTCAGGAAAAGTGGTTGGAACACCTTTCTGAGATCCCAATGAGATTCTGGCTAACCTTTCTGAGAGCCCTATGATATTAAGGAAAAGTTGCAGAAAACCTTAATATCAGTGTGGGATCTTACTCGAGTGTCAGACGTAAGGAGTATGTGGCTTTCTTTGAGCTTTATTATATGGTCCAAAAACACGAGAATGCGAGACTTAATAAGCTTTTTCCTCCCTCACCCTGCTAAATGTGTTCACCCGTTAAGGATGTAGCAGTCAGGAAAGCCTCTTTCTTTCTTTCTCCGATTCAGGGTTGGATGTTTTAGGGGTTATTAGCAGTTTTTATTACACACAAAACAACCATTTCTCCCTAAAAAAAATATTAAAAAAAAAATTGAAGAAAACACTTTATAGCAATCGAGGAACAACGATTACCGGGACAGAGGTTGTGATATCCCGATTATACGATGCTCCTGCTGGTTGCTATCTAGTGTTTGAGAACACATGTGAGAGGGGAACGGTTTTGTGTTTTTATTCCATATAATTGGCTTTTCAGAGGCCTTACTCGCGCTGCAATAAAGCAGTTCCCGAAGGAGATGCCACTAAGCCTTCGGTGTTTGCGCACAGTGGATGGTGCCTTACTAAACTGTTTGTATCTCAGTAAGTCAGTCAAACCTTTCTGAGATTCAGGAAAAGTGGTTGGAACACCTTTCTGAGATCCCAATGAGATTCTGGCTAACCTTTCTGAGAGCCCTATGATATTAAGGAAAAGTTGCAGAAAACCTTAATATCAGTGTGGGATCTTACTCGAGTGTCAGACGTAAGGAGTATGTGGCTTTCTTTGAGCTTTATTATATGGTCCAAAAACACGAGAATGCGAGACTTAATAAGCTTTTTCCTCCCTCACCCTGCTAAATGTGTTCACCCGTTAAGGATGTAGCAGTCAGGAAAGCCTCTTTCTTTCTTTCTCCGATTCAGGGTTGGATGTTTTAGGGGTTATTAGCAGTTTTTATTACACACAAAACAACCATTTCTCCCTAAAAAAAATATTAAAAAAAAAATTGAAGAAAACACTTTATAGCAATCGAGGAACAACGATTACCGGGACAGAGGTTGTGATATCCCGATTATACGATGCTCCTGCTGGTTGCTATCTAGTGTTTGAGAACACATGTGAGAGGGGAACGGTTTTGTGTTTTTATTCCATATAATTGGCTTTTCAGAGGCCTTACTCGCGCTGCAATAAAGCAGTTCCCGAAGGAGATGCCACTAAGCCTTCGGTGTTTGCGCACAGTGGATGGTGCCTTACTAAACTGTTTGTATCTCAGTAAGTCAGTCAAACCTTTCTGAGATTCAGGAAAAGTGGTTGGAACACCTTTCTGAGATCCCAATGAGATTCTGGCTAACCTTTCTGAGAGCCCTATGATATTAAGGAAAAGTTGCAGAAAACCTTAATATCAGTGTGGGATCTTACTCGAGTGTCAGACGTAAGGAGTATGTGGCTTTCTTTGAGCTTTATTATATGGTCCAAAAACACGAGAATGCGAGACTTAATAAGCTTTTTCCTCCCTCACCCTGCTAAATGTGTTCACCCGTTAAGGATGTAGCAGTCAGGAAAGCCTCTTTCTTTCTTTCTCCGATTCAGGGTTGGATGTTTTAGGGGTTATTAGCAGTTTTTATTACACACAAAACAACCATTTCTCCCTAAAAAAAATATTAAAAAAAAAATTGAAGAAAACACTTTATAGCAATCGAGGAACAACGATTACCGGGACAGAGGTTGTGATATCCCGATTATACGATGCTCCTGCTGGTTGCTATCTAGTGTTTGAGAACACATGTGAGAGGGGAACGGTTTTGTGTTTTTATTCCATATAATTGGCTTTTCAGAGGCCTTACTCGCGCTGCAATAAAGCAGTTCCCGAAGGAGATGCCACTAAGCCTTCGGTGTTTGCGCACAGTGGATGGTGCCTTACTAAACTGTTTGTATCTCAGTAAGTCAGTCAAACCTTTCTGAGATTCAGGAAAAGTGGTTGGAACACCTTTCTGAGATCCCAATGAGATTCTGGCTAACCTTTCTGAGAGCCCTATGATATTAAGGAAAAGTTGCAGAAAACCTTAATATCAGTGTGGGATCTTACTCGAGTGTCAGACGTAAGGAGTATGTGGCTTTCTTTGAGCTTTATTATATGGTCCAAAAACACGAGAATGCGAGACTTAATAAGCTTTTTCCTCCCTCACCCTGCTAAATGTGTTCACCCGTTAAGGATGTAGCAGTCAGGAAAGCCTCTTTCTTTCTTTCTCCGATTCAGGGTTGGATGTTTTAGGGGTTATTAGCAGTTTTTATTACACACAAAACAACCATTTCTCCCTAAAAAAAATATTAAAAAAAAAATTGAAGAAAACACTTTATAGCAATCGAGGAACAACGATTACCGGGACAGAGGTTGTGATATCCCGATTATACGATGCTCCTGCTGGTTGCTATCTAGTGTTTGAGAACACATGTGAGAGGGGAACGGTTTTGTGTTTTTATTCCATATAATTGGCTTTTCAGAGGCCTTACTCGCGCTGCAATAAAGCAGTTCCCGAAGGAGATGCCACTAAGCCTTCGGTGTTTGCGCACAGTGGATGGTGCCTTACTAAACTGTTTGTATCTCAGTAAGTCAGTCAAACCTTTCTGAGATTCAGGAAAAGTGGTTGGAACACCTTTCTGAGATCCCAATGAGATTCTGGCTAACCTTTCTGAGAGCCCTATGATATTAAGGAAAAGTTGCAGAAAACCTTAATATCAGTGTGGGATCTTACTCGAGTGTCAGACGTAAGGAGTATGTGGCTTTCTTTGAGCTTTATTATATGGTCCAAAAACACGAGAATGCGAGACTTAATAAGCTTTTTCCTCCCTCACCCTGCTAAATGTGTTCACCCGTTAAGGATGTAGCAGTCAGGAAAGCCTCTTTCTTTCTTTCTCCGATTCAGGGTTGGATGTTTTAGGGGTTATTAGCAGTTTTTATTACACACAAAACAACCATTTCTCCCTAAAAAAAATATTAAAAAAAAAATTGAAGAAAACACTTTATAGCAATCGAGGAACAACGATTACCGGGACAGAGGTTGTGATATCCCGATTATACGATGCTCCTGCTGGTTGCTATCTAGTGTTTGAGAACACATGTGAGAGGGGAACGGTTTTGTGTTTTTATTCCATATAATTGGCTTTTCAGAGGCCTTACTCGCGCTGCAATAAAGCAGTTCCCGAAGGAGATGCCACTAAGCCTTCGGTGTTTGCGCACAGTGGATGGTGCCTTACTAAACTGTTTGTATCTCAGTAAGTCAGTCAAACCTTTCTGAGATTCAGGAAAAGTGGTTGGAACACCTTTCTGAGATCCCAATGAGATTCTGGCTAACCTTTCTGAGAGCCCTATGATATTAAGGAAAAGTTGCAGAAAACCTTAATATCAGTGTGGGATCTTACTCGAGTGTCAGACGTAAGGAGTATGTGGCTTTCTTTGAGCTTTATTATATGGTCCAAAAACACGAGAATGCGAGACTTAATAAGCTTTTTCCTCCCTCACCCTGCTAAATGTGTTCACCCGTTAAGGATGTAGCAGTCAGGAAAGCCTCTTTCTTTCTTTCTCCGATTCAGGGTTGGATGTTTTAGGGGTTATTAGCAGTTTTTATTACACACAAAACAACCATTTCTCCCTAAAAAAAATATTAAAAAAAAAATTGAAGAAAACACTTTATAGCAATCGAGGAACAACGATTACCGGGACAGAGGTTGTGATATCCCGATTATACGATGCTCCTGCTGGTTGCTATCTAGTGTTTGAGAACACATGTGAGAGGGGAACGGTTTTGTGTTTTTATTCCATATAATTGGCTTTTCAGAGGCCTTACTCGCGCTGCAATAAAGCAGTTCCCGAAGGAGATGCCACTAAGCCTTCGGTGTTTGCGCACAGTGGATGGTGCCTTACTAAACTGTTTGTATCTCAGTAAGTCAGTCAAACCTTTCTGAGATTCAGGAAAAGTGGTTGGAACACCTTTCTGAGATCCCAATGAGATTCTGGCTAACCTTTCTGAGAGCCCTATGATATTAAGGAAAAGTTGCAGAAAACCTTAATATCAGTGTGGGATCTTACTCGAGTGTCAGACGTAAGGAGTATGTGGCTTTCTTTGAGCTTTCTTATATGGTCCAAAAACACGAGAATGCGAGACTTAATAAGCTTTTTCCTCCCTCACCCTGCAAAATGTGTTCACCCGTTAAGGATGTTGCAGTCACCGATGGTAATGCCACTACGCCATCGGTATTGGCACTCAGTGGATGGAGCCTTACATTAAAGATTATCTCTCAGATGATATATGTTAACAACGACGTCAACCATCACATCTGAGTTATTTCAATGACAACTTAGTAAGGAGTTAGGTGGGAGCTTATTGATGTCTAAAGATCAAACCTCCGTATCACTAGCCCCGCTCTATAGCCTTATCTCTACAGTAGCCGAAGGAATTGCCACTACGCCTTCGGCTTGTGCGCACAGTGGAGGGTGCCTAACCACACTTGGAGGTATCCGACTGATTGGGTCGGAGAGGATTAAGGGGTAATGTCTACATTGGTTTGTTATTTAGATTGAATTGTATTGAGTAAAAGTGTTGTATCTTTTAGTGATTGATTTTGTGTTTGTGTGAACATGTAGGAAAGGGTATTAGAGAGTGTTATATTTTGTNATCCTTAAAAAGATTTAATTGATTGAAAATTTGCAATATTATTATTTGAATAAGGTTTTGTTGTAAAAAAAAAAAGGATTTATTACATTTTATTATCATAAATAAATGTATATTCGGATTAACCCATCCATAATTTGAAACAAATAGATAGATCCAAAATAAAAAAAAATTTCACAAAAAAAAAAAATAAAACCATAAAAATACATAATAACAAGACATACATCTCAACATTTTCTGCCTAGTTTATTTAAGTTAAGAGACTCAATTCA